>NW_020454816.1:1401148-1408642 GCF_003342845.1 Nothoprocta perdicaria
GGAAGGAAGGAAGGAAGGAAGGAAGGAAGGAAGGAAGGAAAAGAGAGACAGAGAGATACAGGTTTATGTTGGGGGGGCTGGTAGAGCACAGGTTTACAGAGCTGAAGCCAAAGCAATTTTCCCCTGGCTCCACGGTGTTGTCCTCTCTCCTCTTCCCAGCCTGTTCCAAGCCTGGGGCTGGTGTCCCAGAGCCTGCTAGGGATCAACACCTCTCCTCTGATATTCATCAGAAATACCAAAGCTCAGTGCAAACCACATGAGCCAGGAAACCTTCCAACTGGAGCTGAGTGTGAATAATTCTGYGCACAGCTTTTCCACAAGGACCTTGATTTATCACACTTTTTTTCATCACCTGATACAATATGCGGAGCAGTTTTGCTCCGGAGGCCCTGGCGGGCAGCGTGGTGGTTGGCACTGAGCTCCACGTGCTGGTGCCGTGAACCTGAGCTGTCCTATGGGGAGGCCAAGCGCTGCTCCCTGCTCGYGGGGCAGCCCAGAGGCCCTGAGTGACCGCAAATTCACAGTGCGTTCCCCAAACGTTTCCCAGTTTCACTGCAAACTTAGAGCTGCTCCAGTGTGTTTCACACTGACCAGCTGTTCCTGGTGTTGTTGCCCTGGAGTTAAATGGGCAGAAATAGGAGAAGCAAATGCCCCTGGGGCAAGGAGGTTCGCATGCGAGGCAAGCCCGATCCAAATGCTTCTCTTTCCCYAGGTGTCTGCATGGCAAGTGCGTGGCGGCCAACGTGGCTTACAGCTGCAGGTGCTCGGAGGGCTACACGGGCACCTACTGTGACAAGAGGAACAACTCGTCGAGCCCCTGCAGGGGTTGGAAGTGCAACCACGGGCAGTGCAGGCTCTCGGAGCACGGGGAGCCCTCCTGCGAGTGCGAGCCTGGCTACGGCGGCGAGCACTGCGACAGAGGTACGCGGGGCCCCGTGCCGCCCGGCCGCCTCTCTATCTTAGCAGGGCGGAGAGGCAAACGGGAGGAAGGCAGGGCTGATTGAGCCCCTGCAGAGCAATGCAGGGAGAAGGAGAAAGCACCACGGCAGCTCTGACTTGGTCCCTTTTGCCTTCATTTGTTCCTGTAGGAAAGACAAAAGTTGCCTTGTACTGCTTCCTTTAGGTTGTGCAAATGACCCACAGACTCTCCAAGTTAGGTTTCCTGCAAATGACCCACAGACTTTCCAAATTACACACATGCACAGCCCATATCACRGAATCACAGAATGTTCACGGTTGGAAGGGASCTCTAGAGATGATCTAGTCCAACCTCCCTGCTCAGGCAAGAACACCTAGAGCATATAAGACACGTAGAACATCTAAGTCACCTAGAGCATGTAAGACACCTAGAGCCTGTGAAGCGCCTGGCTGCAGCAAAGCTGCCTAAACAACACACAGGCATTCCCAGGTCTCCCGCTTCGCCCGTGTCATGCCCAGCAGCCTGCCCTCCGCTCTGGAGGAGCCAGCACCATAAAGCTAGCACGTATTTTGCAGGAGTGTTGCGGAGCCAACACTCAGCGTTCATTAAAGCCCCTCCAGCACTGCTGACCCCGGGCAGCAGGCCTGCCTGGCCACCGCCACRGGCGGATATTGCACACGAGTAGGGCACCAGCTCTGTTCTGAGGGCAGGTGCACCGAGGTCCTGCCCACGGCATCTATCGGCATCGTGCGGTGAGGCCAGCCAGGCTCCGGCAGAGCCACTCTCACATCTTTCCTTCCCCTCTCCCTCGTTGCCTTCTCAGAGAACCCCTGCCAGGGCGAGGTGGTGCGGGAGGTGCTCCGCAAGCAGCAGGGCTCCACGTCGTGCGCGAGCGCCGCCAAGGTGCCGCGCTTGGAGTGCCGCGGCGCCTGCGGCCCCGGCCACTGCTGCGTGCCGCTGCGCAGCAAGAGGCGCAGGTACGTGCTGCAGTGCGCCGACGGCTCCAGCGTCACCGAGGAGCTCGAGAGACACGTGGAGTGCGGCTGCTCCCGGTGCCCCTGAGCCCGGCGCCGCCGCCTCGGCAGCGCCAGCGCAGYGGCACCTGTTTACTGTCAGAGTGAAGAAGAAGAAAAGAGTTATTAAGTATATTGTAAGATAAGCCAAAAAAAAAAGGAAAAAAAAAGAATAGAACTTATTTTTATTACGGAAAGTGACTATTTTCATCTTTTATTATATAAAGTATCACACCACTTTGGGTATATGTATCATATAGTGAGTTATTTTTACCATGAAGCGTTTTTTTAACAGTTGTAAGAAAAAGACAACAAAACAACAAAAAAAAAAAGAAGCTGAAATTAGAAAAATATATATATAAAGAAAACATAGCCTAACAGAAGAAACATGGGGGTGACTTAGCATGTGTGCACAATGGACAAGTGTGAAGGTGTCCCGAGGACCTGCCGCAGAACCGATCCCGGCTGAAGAGATCTCCGCGGTTCTGGGTGTCTCCCAGGAAAGCGGATCCCGCCGAGAGGCRCCCCCCATCCATCCCGCTTAGCCAGGCACCCCGGAGCAGCCTCCCTGTCGGTCCCCAGCCCTGCCAGCGTTGCTGATGCTCCTCCGTTCCTGTACAGCGGCGCAGCTTGACGCTCTGGAAACACTTCCCCGTAGCCCGTAGGCACTGCCGTAGCTTAAGGCTAAAATTATATTGTAATGCTCTAATACATTTTTGCTGTGTATGTTTGTATTTATCTGTGTTCACAATATATTCTTCGGCAACTGTTTCTAGAGAGCACAGGCAGCTTTATCCAAAAAAGAGGGGGGCAAAGGGAAAGGAAGCAGGGAAGATAACGTTGTTTGGGGCAACTTGGGGGCAAAATGTGAAACAGTGCTAAGCAAAGCCCAATAAATGTCATACTAATTTTGTGCTAACTCCTCACCTATATTATATCCCAGGTTTGTGCCTTCTTTGCTCCCAGCTGTGAGCCCTTTTTTGTATATGAAATATAAGGAATGCACTGCTTGTCGCCTTGACGCCTTGACACTTTAACTTGCAAAGGTCACGGAGAGCATGGAAATTACACAGGTGCCAGACTGACCTGCAGCTTTTCCTGTCCCTTCAGCCACGATGTGGGCTGGTCCGCAGCCGCCTGCCCCTCAAGACTGGTGCCGAGCAGGCGGCTGCTTTTCCACAGCCTTTTAAATGAGCAGAAGTTGCACTATATCCCCGAGATGCTCTTCGGCCTCTCCGTGCCCATCGTAGCAGCCCTCTCCTCTGTGCCGAGCAGCTACGTCCCGTCCCGCTCTCACATTTGGTGCGGGTTGTCCGACGCCGACAAAGCTGTCCGACCTATTGCACATCCTGCACTTGTTTTTTTCCAAAGTATTCCCATTAACTTCAGCAGATGTGCTGAATGCGAAGCCGAAATCGGAGAAGTTCTCACGGTGAACGTGAGGTAAAAACGGACTCTTTGGGAGGGAGTTCACTTTTTGTAGGGTTTTGGCAGGGCTGCCTTTCAGAGTCAGTGGTTGTGGGTACAGAGTACCACAGATTCCTTGAAGTTTCTCTTACTATGAATTGGAAATGTCCCTATCAATAGCTGTGCCAATCAGTGTCAGTGTAATTTCTTTCTTTATGGGTGTAGCAAATACTGTGCTCCTTCCTTCAGCGTCTCCTTCTGCAAGAGGTCAAGTCGGAGACGAGTTCTGGAAACCACAGTCCTCCTTTGGAAATGGTCACCGGTCCCACCAGCAGGGAGGTTTTGCCCCACCAGCTTTAGCAAGGATGGGTAAGAAAGCTGAATGGAGTAGGGTTTGTATTCGACCAGGGCTTTGGAAAGGAGCGCAGAACGAAACCCAGCCATACAGGTGGCATTTTCCTGTTAAAGACAGTGCCCATGTAGCCACCGTGCAAGCAAAAAGCTCTTATTTTGCTGTTTAAATTGTTGCTTAACCACAGCAGCTTGTTCATGTGTTTTTGCTACTACCAGAGCGAGTTGAGCAGGAGGGACGTAATCAATGCAATAGCCATCCTTCAAAAGAAGTCATGGTATGTGGAGCCTGTAATCAGTGAAACATAAAACAATCGCTAGTTAATGCACCCAAATTTGATTGAAACAGTACAATTCAAGAGTTGTGAGGGAAAAAAAAAACAATCCTGGTTGTAAAGTTGTATGGCCTTTTTATTTTGGTTATAACACCAGATGTTTAAAGCATTGGGGGCTGTATATTTTATTGGAAGCACACTCTGTTACGCTATTGTGTGCCAGTAACTGCAGACACTTTTAAAGACGTGCCTGGCACAACACTGCCGAGTGTTGCCCGCCTGCTTAATGCACTACCCCTGGTGTTACATTCGTGTGGGTGGTGATACATTCCTGCCGGATACACCTGATTTCCAAAGAGGAGGCTGCTGCTGGGCAGGCAGGGACACAGAAACCCGCTGCCCATTGCAGCCCCTGCAGCGCTTGCCTGAACCGCGACCGCCTCGTCCCTTGGGCAGCAGCACCCAGGAGAAAGGAGGCGACGTTCATCCCGAGGAGGGCACTTTGGGAGCGGCGACTTCAGCTTGCACGGCCAGAAGCCGCCGGTGTCTCGGGAGCAAATCCCTCTGGGATGCGTTTAGGGAAAGCTCAGTGGCAAAGCGAGCGGCAGCRGCTCGGCGAGGCCGGCCCCGCGGCTGGCCCTGTTCTGAAGGGGCACCTCGGTGCTAAGCGTGGGGCGAAGAGAAGAGAGTTTTCTATTTTGTGACCAAATGGTGTGATTTTTGTACGCTTTTAGGCAGCACTTGCCATTGGATAGTGAGGCTTGATGTCAATGATTCTATGACTCGCTAAAGGATTATTTTATGTTAAAAAGAAAAAAAAAACATTCAGAAGTGCCAAAAATGTGAGGTTGACTGAAGTGTGAATTAGCTCTGAGAGTTCCTCTGTAACCTGCCTATCGTTACAATAGATTTCAACCACTGTCAATACGACGCAGTAGTTTTTACCTCTGTAGAGTTTTAATATAAAGTGAAGAAAGATGCTAACCCTCTAAAGAAATGGCAGTGCAGACTGGTGTGAGCTGATGTATTTTATTAACAGATTCTCATTGTGATGATGTAAGTTTAAATAAATTGTTGGGTTATGGAAGATTGTGAGACACCGGTGTCGTGGTATGGATCATTTACGTGTGYGTGGGTACACGGGGCGATTGCGGCGCTCCGGAGTCCGTGTGTTTCACACAGCGAGGCGGCACTCGAGACACCTGCGACAGAAACAGCATTACCAGTGATGACACCTTTGGATGGCATCGCAGTGTGATTTATGGCAGCTCTCTAGGCACATGCGAGTTAAGCCACACAGTTTTCGAGCCTGGGCGCTCTCCTCAGTTAAATGCTCCCGTTTTAAGCGCCTGGCAAAGGCCCGCGGCAAAAATACACCCATGAGCTAAAGGGTGGCCCAAATTAAGGAATATGCCGGGATATTCAACCTGCAGCTGCTTGGGCCCTCGCGCCGTTATGCGCAAAGCCGGAGGCCGCCTTCAGCCCGTAAAAACACCGCCACGAGGTGGTTTTCCTTCCTCGGGGTTCACGAGCTGTGAAGGTTGATTTTCCTCGTGCAGCAGATGGGCTCTGGGGCCGCCTGAAGCGCAGCCGGGCGGGCTGCGCCGCACCACGCCCGCCGCCAGGTGGCGCCGCAGGGCAGCGGCTGCGCGCGGGGGGCGGGGGGCGGTTGGCGGCGGCCGTTGGCGGGTGGCGGTTGGTGGCGGCCGTTGGCCGTGGCCGTTGGCGGCGCCGCCCTTGGTGGCGGTCGGGCGCGCGCGGCACCTGCCCTCGCTGCCCGGGGGTGGGAATTGAAGGTGCGACATCGCCGCGTTAAGCGCATCGCAGCCGCAGCCGAGTGGGCGCTGGCCACAACTGTCTCCATTAAAATGTTTTGCACAGGGCAGCCCGTTCCACAGTGCTAGAGCCCCGGGTGTCGCTGGCACCGTCTATGCCTCAGCAGAATGAAGGGTGTCTGCGAGTGCTGAGCATGATGGTGTCACCAGAACTTCCATGCTACCGCTTTGAGTAACAACCRCAGCTATTTCTGTCCTAATTCCCAATTTGTGCGCACTCATTGAGCCGTAGGCGCCGTGTGCTGCCAGCGCCCGCTGCCCAGCAGCTACGGGCTCTGCATGGGCGCGCGCACGTGCTGGTARCTGACGTGCAGGAGAGCCCCGAGGCGCCTCCGACCCTGGGAAGCTGGCAGGGACCTCTGGGGCTCACGGCTGGGAACGCACACGCTGCACAAACAGCTCCTAACGTGTGCCGGGAGGTTTGTACACCGCACCTCGACACACAGGGACACGGCATAATCCCATCAAAAGGAGGAATGGGACTTGTTTCTGGGCGTGCATAGCTTTGCCTCGTGTTCCTCTGTGATCTCTYCACCTTTTGCTCTCCCAGGGCTTCTGTGCTTGCAGAGTTAAGTGATCCTCAAGGCACTCTGTGGATGACACAGGGCTGCCTCCTGCAGGCCGGGGCTCCCGTCCCCRCTGCACGAGGATCGCTCCTGCTCTCTAACAACGACCTTTTACAAATGTTAGGTCTTACCTGGGGAGGAATAGTGCAAATCCTGCTTCAGACATGACGAGGGGGAGAAAGAAGGTTCCCCAGAGCATCTCCCACGTCTTAGAGCAGCTTTTATGTCGCCCCAGCACCGGGGYGCTGGAAGATGCCAAGACAGGAGACGCAGAACTGGGGCGCCCCTGGCAGCCCCCGGCAGAACGTCACTATAATCTGCCTGGGGACGTGGTAGCACAGTCGCTACGTGTCCTATTTTCACTTTCACGTGTGATGGGAGTAGGAACAACYAGAGCTTCTATGAACATTTCACCTCCTTAACTGTACCCCGTGTATCTCTGTTTCTTAAACCACTCTGCGGGTGAAGCACCGTTGACTTGTTGGATTTTTCTCTATTTATTTAACTTTGCCAAGGCAAACACTAAGTCTAGGTCTAAGGCACTCAGGTCCGTGTGTATCAACCTGGRCATATTAGTAACCAGATGAGATCCTGTGATACAGCAGTATGCGACGCTTAGTGTAGCCTCGAAACATCTGTAAATAATGCTTGTGAAAATACATTCTTGCCTCTGGGTATAGCTTTCATCTAGAAACCCCACGTGGTTTGGTCCCACATAGACACTTTATGCTATTTTAGCACAGTTGCAGCAATAACCACCTGGAATTGGCACCAAAACTCCCTCTCTTTCGGGAAAACTGGGGGAATCCCCCCAATTACGTGTGACAACAAGTGACGCAGCCCCAAGAAATGAGTCACCCCCCGCCAAGGCGCAGCGCGGGGCGGGGCCGGTGGCGCGAGGGGCGCGTCCCTTCGCCCCGCCCCACCGCGCCGTTAGCCCCGCCCCCGCGTGCCGCGCGCGCCCAGGCGGCGCCTCCTGATTGGCCGCCGGCCGGTGGGGTGACCGGCGGCTCTGTGGGCAGCGGGGAGGAGGCGGGAGGAGGCGGCAGGCGCGGGGCACGCCGGGAGCGGTAGGCGGCGGCGCGGGGCACGTCGGGAGCCGTAGGCAGAGCGCGGCGGCGGAGCCCG
>NW_020454816.1:1409159-1461195 GCF_003342845.1 Nothoprocta perdicaria
CGGCCGCACCATGAAGATCAAGGATGCCAAGAAGCCATGTAAGCGCGGGGCCGCCCGCTTGGGCGTTATGGGCTCGGGGGCTGCCTGCAGGGAGCTTCCCCGCGCCGCCCGCGGGCCTCTGAGGAGCGTTTCAGGTGATGCCGCCGGTGGGACGGGCCCCGCAGCGCGGGGACTGGCGCTCTGGGGAGCCCAGGAAGGCTTGGAGAACGTGCCCTCGTTTGTGAAGTGGGCAGCTCAGCGGTGTTGCCAAGCGCCCTGCCTGTGCCGGCAGCTGCTCTCGCTCTGGGTTTTAAGGGCTAACCAACTTTACGTTTTTAAAAGAGTATAATATAGCCTTAACATCTTTGGGTGCAGTTATCTCGGAGCATGACTAATTCTTTAATTCTTCTGTTCAGTAACTCTAACTGTGCAAGTCACAGGTGTATGCGGAGCAGGTCGCCTGCCAGGGTACACAGAGGTGTGCCATAGCTCAGAGGGACCATAAGTTGGGCCCTGTGACTTAAACTGGTTTTTGTTTTGTTTTCAGGGTGAGCTCCTAAAAGGTGGGGAAAATGGCTAATCCTCAAGACTTTAGACCTAATGTTATTTCCTTTCTTAGATGAKGAAAAGAGTATATGACTGAAAAGTTAAAATGTATATATAGCAAATATATTGCTTGAGCAGGACCAAATCCATGAGTGTTTGTATACTACAGGTAGTATATAGTATGGATCTGTAATTATCTGTAGATGTACAATTGAGTTAGGGCATGAAAATGCTTACTGTTCTTTGTGGTGTGTGGAGRGAAACCCTAACTATCTGTCCTGTAGCATCCAGTAGGCTGGCACCTGCTGTTAATGCCAACGGGTGGGAATTTTTGAGCTGACTGTGTTTATGAAAGGTACAGCTCGGGTGGCTCTTCCTACTGTAATATTTAAGGAATGATACCATGACTCTGAAGCACTAACTGGCTGTAAAACTTTGGAGTGGTTTGGTAATTTGAAGCAGTCCAAGTATGGCTGCTTCTACCGGAATGTTGCTCGTTTCAGGAATGTCACTGCTGGGCGCGGGTAACTTCTCTAGTGGTGGATTTAAAACCTGTTGTCCATGCCTGGCATTGTTAATTAGACATTGATTTAGCTATTTAAGGGAAGAAAATTTGTTGCAGATTTCCAGTTCTTGAACTTGAACTCTTATGTTGCCTTTGCTGATACATAATAAGGAGATCGCTTAGATGTTGCGAGGACACAAATTTTCCATGAAAGGGGGAAGTATTGTATCAAACGTCATTGTTTATTCCATATTGTCATTTTAACACACRTATTCTAAAGCTGTTAGGGATGATAGTTTTAACAAGGTGCCAGAGCATAGTTGTAGTGCGCTGCGGACTTGCTGTGCGAGCTTTTCCTTCTGAGCAGAAGCCAAATATTCAGTAAAACTGACTAAAATGGGAATATTTGAATAAGAGCAGATCCACAAAAGCACTTAAGATAGAAAATTGCATTGATTTACATGGGCTTAGGTGCTCATGCGCTGCACTGGAATTGGTACTGCCTGGAAGTTGAGCAAGGCTTAGAAACCACTTCTGTCTAGTTATGAATTATGTGGCTAGAATAAGACAGTTCTGGGTGTTTTTGGTGCCATGGCTGACTCAGTATGTGTTTTTTGGAGAATGTGAGTATTTAATAATGCCTGCTGGAGGCAGATTTGATGGGGGCAGGAAGATAGGGTTAACTGTTGGTTAACTAGAGGTTATTTTGCTCTTGATAAGTGCCTGCAAAGTGGAACTGAGCGCATTAGCCTATCTGTACTTCTATCTCTATAGCCGTGTTTAGCCTTATAAAAGCCAGCGTGATTGCAATGATGAGATGCCAGGGTTGTAATAAGAGGTGATGACAGAATGGAGTTTCTAATGTGGATTCAGTGCCTGGGCATGTTTGCGTGCTTCTRACCTTAAAATCTTTAAATGACTGGCTCTGTAGTAATAACAGCAGTTTTTGAGAGGTGTAGCTGAGTTCACGGAGTGTAGCTTCTAATATCGAGACTCTTGCAAAGGAAACTTTAYTAGATGCTTTCATGTGATGGGAGGGGATAGATGTTTGCGAATGAGGGTGACATTGGGAACTTCAGAGACTATGAAATAATCATCCCCAAAGGTTTCTTGATGAACTTGGGAGGTTCTGTGCCTTGACTAGACAAAGTCGATCTCATCTATTGTTGGTAATAGCCCTTCTAGTTTAAAGGAGAGGATGGGCTGGGAGACCTCCAGAGGTCCCTTCAAAATACCGGAGGTACCATAGTTCTGCTGGGGAAATCCCTGTGAGGAAGAAGGTTGGCTCTTGTCGAAGGAACTTGCAAAGGCCATTTAGGGTGAAGGTGATAAATGAACCTCAAAGTATCTTGCAGAGCTACTGTTGAGGTGCCGTAAAGGCAACACAGAAGGGAATGATTTGGACAGAGCACTTTGTACTGGCAGACGAGTGTAAGGTACCCGAGAGAGAGAAGGGAAGGGCCAGAGCGCTGTGCTCCTCGAGTGACCTTAGCTCTAAAATGTAATAAACAGGGAAATGCCAAGGCTTTTGATATTTGGTACATAGTACACAGTATTTATTTACAGCTTGGTTAAAGAGCATGTATAAAAAATAAAACAAATGCTTACGTCCCACTTAAAGGGAATCTGGACCTTCTAATGCATGAAAACACATAATAGAAATTTGCAGAATGCTGTTTTGGTAGAAAAGAAGGACAAAAGTCTTGTCTAATCTCGTTCCATAGACAAATCCAGTCATCGTGGGTACAGTGATTCCTTGAAGGATTTGTGTGGTAGAATTGACGAAAAATCTGTTTAAGTTACTGAAGAATTTCTTTGAATTGGCCATTGTGTTCGTAGAACTTATTGTTTAGTCACATAACATGCAGTTACTAATMACTAAAAGCTGATCTTAGTCTTAATCTGATGTTACAGATTCTCATTTTGCTGTAGTTTAGAAATGTATTTCTAAAGTAATAATACTGCTAGACACAGTTTAAACTGTATTTGTATAAATCTAAGCTAAAGTGTCTGTAGCATATCTCACTGCCTTAAAAACTTCTCTCTGGAGAGATTGCTGCTACAATGTCAACACAGCTAACAGGTAAACAAGGAGGATGATGATACAGGTGGCAGGATTTTGTCATGTGCCAGCTTTGCTTGGTAGCCCCTTGCAGATGTGATAAACTTGAAGAGGAACATCTGCAGTGATTGCAGATGACCACCTGCAGCACACGTGGCTTTCTTGCAGCATGCTGGAGATGGCTTAACAGAAAAGCGTGGAGGGTTTACAGCATTTGATAGAGACATTTTCCAGTAGGCTAAATGAGAATGTTGTCACTACTGGATATTTTGATATTAAATTTTCAGTGGATTATATGGGGGAAAAATATGCCCTGGTGCGTGTGTAATCATGAGCGATGGACAAGGAATAGTACTGCATTCATGTTGTTATACCATCTCGTGTGTGTGCAAAGCATTGTCTTGCATACCTTTCTGTAGATGTTTGTCCGGTCCATCTGGAAACTTTTGCTTTAGCAGATTCCATATGCTTTATAATGAAGTCATGACAGTTAATAGCAGTGACTGTATCAGGTTAAATAGGAAGCAAAGGTCAAGGCTCTCTTTAACAGCTGAGCTATGTGCTGTTTTCCTTCCTGCTACAGGCCGTGTCAGAGATTTGGTCAGTCTAAAACTTTTACTCCTGGTACCTGTTTCCCCCTACCCAGTGATTTACTGTCTAGTCCAGTAGATTCAGTCATGCTGCTGGGGAGCTCCTGGTAGCTGGAGACAAATTGGGTCTGCAGGTGAAAGGGAGCAGGGGGAAGCTGCTTTGCCTCTTGGGCCGTGCAAACTGTGCCACATTGACCAGGAATGTTCTGTATGGAGTAGCAGCTCTTAAATGCAGGGAGAATTCTCAAATGTATTGCAGAGTGAAGGTGAGGAGAAGAAATCTAATGAGCACTTAGAGAAACCTGTTTTTCACACAGCAAAATGAGATACTGTGAGACATCACCTTGGTCATGCTAGATCTCTTTATTTTGTTTTCTGTCCTGGAGGCAGAAAACAAAATAAAGGCTCTGGAGGCTCTGTGTTTTTGTTTTGTTTTCCAGGCTGATTCTGGTAATCTAGTTGAAACCTTGCCTTAGCTGAACAGAGTGGAGTAATTRCCTTTGTTTTGTATACAGTATTCTTGGCATGTGACCCTAGCATAAGATTTGCATTTTTACCTTGTGTTTGTTGCTCATTTCCTTCTTTTTGGTTTGGTGAGTGCTATTCAGTATTGTCTGCCACCACAGACCAGTATTTTATATAAAAAGACTGCAGCTGGTCAAATACTCAGTTAAATTTTAGTCTGTTATTTGTTTTACGGGCTTAACTTGATGGTGTTGTACTGAATTAACTTTTGAAACCTTATTTTCTAGACAAAATATATGCAAATTTGGAGTGACTGTTGCTGTTTGCCATGAGTTGCTCTTTGTGTATGTTACATTCGGAAAAGCCACCAAGTTTACAGCATTCCGCTGGTCAGGAAGGTTAAATCTCCTGTTAGGAATGTTGAATTCTACCCAGCTCAAATCTGGTATGCAAGGAGCTTGGGACAGTTAAAGCAAAAACTTGTTAAGTTCTCAGGTATGTAAAGGTCTGAAAACAAATGAAATAAATTCCATTCTCTAGATGCGCATGTGCTCCCATATGTGTAACATTAGTCCAACAAAGGAAGCTCAAGTTCTATCAATGATGTTAAAATGTTGTGATATAACTGGTCAGAGATTCTGGGTATGCTTTCTCCTAGCTTGTCCCATTAGACACGCGGGTTTCTTTAAACTTCAAGCTGATTTAGATGTTAGTTTCCCATTAATCTTACTCTGTTCGAAGCAGATTATATTTTAGGCACATATCAAAAGCATAGAGAAAAAAAATGTACAGAGATGGTAAAATACATTGAGTTTGTTTCTTAACTCAAACTGTAAAATAGCACAGTATAACAAGTTCTGCCTAGTGAATTTGTTTTTCTTTACAATTAATGACTAAGAACAGGATCCAAGTTCTGTTATCAGAAGCCATCCTCAGCAAGATTAGAAGATAAATTTTGGGGGTRGAGATCGATCGTATTGCTTGCTTTTACAAAGAGCCCTTGCTGTTTGCTGTTTGTCCCCCTTGCTTGGGGACAAAAATAAGCTTTCATGGAAGCTTTTCCTTCCTTGGAAGCTAATTTCCAAGTTATATGGAAATTTTCCTTTCTCAGGCAGTATGAATTGTGGACTGGAGTCCACACTTAAACACTTAAAACTTGGCATCTGTCCTGAAATTCACAGCTGTTTTTGAAGTGGTCCAACTGTCTTAAGTTCTCCTGACAAGGGAAAAAAGTTTGGAATGTCACTCTGCATAAGGCATTAGAGTTTTTTACAGGGGATGCAATGAAGGTCCTGCCTTTCACAGGTGTTGCCCCTCATTTCTGGGCCAATAGGAACATAATAACAAGCCCATATTAATATAAACTATAAAAGTTCATGTCATGGGCATTAWCTGTTACTGTCAATTTTAAAACAAGACAATGTTGCACTTGAGCATTGCTTGAGCGCGAAAAATAAGCTGAAGGTTTTGATCCCTGTCTAGTTTGTGTGGAAAATACAAGCCACTGTGCAAAGCTGACCCAAAATCTGGCTGCCTGTTTTCTACTGTCACTTACTGTAAAAGTTTCTCATGTAAACAGCTCCCTCCCAGTATGTTAGGAATTAATTCCTCTTGAATGGCTAATTTTTGTAACTTAGTTTAGGACTGACACAGACTCTTATTTTGTGTTACAGTGAGGAGAATAAAGCTGTAGTTATGTTGCAAATCTGTGTTGTTTCCTTCATAGTAAGGAACTTAGCAGGGGCTGGGATTTTTGTCCTTAGGGTGTTAAAGTGGAAAAATCTTCTTGACCAAATAAGGGGGAAATAGTTAAGTGTTTGGTTGTATGYGTCCTACAGATCTGAAAATACTGACCAAAATGGACATATGAAATCAAAATACTATAACATGATTTGAGAACAGAACTTGCAAGGCCCTCTGCTCTGATGATGCATCAGGCTTTATGCTTTTATTGAGCTGAATATTTTTTTATTGTAATTCCTTTTTGATGGCATTTGAAGACATTATATGATGAGGCATAAGTTATTTTAGGATTGCGGCCAAGATGCCCAAAAACTTGAGAAGTGCAGGCGTAACAACAAAATGAGGATCATCTGCATGCTTTTGATAATAGTAATTAAATATATATATATGTATATTTGCATGGATTTTCTTATTTGGTAACACTGTTACATTATTTCTTGAATGCAACATTGTGTGTTAATACTCTTCCTGCGTAGGAAGTGCTTTTCTAAATTGCAGGAAACAGTTCTAGGAATTACTGTATTTCTTAATTATGAACMGCTTGCCTCTCAAAGTCAACTTAACAACACATGCAAAACAAGCAATTGCTCTATAAAAGGTTCTTGGGTACTGCTGTAATTCAGGCCACACAGTGGTTCATGGCAGAGCCTAGAAATGAAGTAATACCTGGATTTAGAATTGAGATGTGCGGGTATTTTGATATTCCTTTTGCTTTTTTTTGGAGATGATTTAATTTAGAATGAAGTGGCACGTTGGACTACGATTTTGCCTTTCCAAGTTTGTATTCTGCTTTGGATATTTATCTCCTATCAGATGATAAAAAAAAAAAATGGTGTATATCTTAGAGCTTTATTTGACTGTCCGGAAGTAGAAAATATGTTTCTGAGAAGTCACGTAATTTGTCCAAGGCCATGAAGTTCATTGAGAAGCTCAACTTCTCCTTTTCTGTCCAGTATTCAAAATGCAATTGACCTCCGCAAAGATAAGAACTTTGAAAAGACACTGGATTTAGTCGGTGAATAACGATTTAATTCTCCACAAGGCACAAGGACAACAYGTGATCTCTGCATCGTTTGTTGTAGATGCTTCCTAGGAATTAGAACAATTTTGAAGAGGAAGAGCTGAGGGAAAAATGTCCGTGATCGTATACCCGACCAAGTGTAGAAAGACCCCGCTGTAGGTGCATAGTCACTCCTTGCGCATGGAAGCTGCAGAACGGGTTGGAGTCTTCAAAACTTGATATTTGCAAAGACATAGGCTTGAAGCAGGCAGTAAGGATCAACCTGATACCTATTTTGTTGTTGCTGTTCGTTTCCTAAGGTTGTGCTGATGTGATTCAACTCCTAGTTCTCTCGGAAGAAAGCATGACCTACAGATTTGAATATGAAAATAATTCTTATAAAATGAAGATATATTCAGCCCAAAGATAGGCTTTGTGCCTATTTTGGTTCAAAAGCAGCTTTCAAAGGCAAGAGTATCTTGGATTTGAGTTTTTTCCATGGATTTCATGAGATTGTACTGGCAATTGTGCTGCACATACCAGTTTAGAGTTGAAAATGCTGAGCTTTGAACATGYCCCAAAGAGCAGCAACTGCATCTTGGGCAGAGAGGTCATTTATCTAGAGTAAAGTAAGACCCGGGCTCCTTGTGCGGGGTGATGTGAGAGGCCGTGTGTCATTGTGAGCCCTGCCCCGGGTAGCTGGGCGCTCTCGGRGAGGGGAAGTGGTGTGGGGAACGTGACTGTGATCTCGGTCGATTCCTCTTTCGTCCTTTGTACTAACTCTCACTGTGGCCTGAATTTAACYCTGCAAGTGAAGCCCCCTTTTTCACTAGTTGAAATTGCTTTGGATTGGAAAGGGATGGATTTAGATAGGGCTGTATTTCTCCATGCAAACCAGTCGGGCATCCAGCTATTGAAGGAATATATTTTTGATTTTTTTCTTAATATTTTGACTGATCTGAATGTTTCATAGATAAAGGAAAGCCTTAATCAAGTCATTTATATTTTACTAATGTTTTTGTTTTGTTTAATTTGGTACATTATTCAGTTTTTATTAGCACTCCTGTTTTTATTTTCAATCAATGTCAACAGCTGCCCTTACTGTTTCTTCTGACATCCTAACACCGCAGGAACAGCCTAGTACTAAAATCCCTTTTGCTAGTACTGAGGCTTAAAATGAGAATTAAAAATAATTTGCTGAAAGATTAAATATCTCCTGAAATGTATGTTTGTCATTTTTTTTTTCTTTTGGTTTTAGTTTAATTTTAGTTAAGTTTTATTCAAATCATTCTTGTTTTTTAAATACATCTTTTATGATACCGGTCAAGTTACTGACTTGATCTATTTTTGTCAGTATTTGGCAAGCATCTCTGAACATCCATTTGTGAAAGTACAGGCAGCGTTCCTTCTTTTTACTTTTGCGCATCTGTTATAAAAGATAGGCCTCTCGGTCAGCCTTGACTAAATATTTTAAAATATTTTGGTAAGCTTTTCTTTCCAAGGATAAATACCCACTGATAAAGTAAATCCACCATAATTTTAGTTACATCTTGTTCTTGATGAACATGTTAACATTTTTGTTTTGTGAGTTTCATGCTTCTATAATAATAGCCTCTGAAGAAATAGAAGAACTCTACAGAACATTTCTTTATTAAAAAATCAAGTCAGTGTGAGTAGAGAAAGAAGTATAACTTTCCTAGCTGGTTGTTTATTCTTAAACTTACACATTTTGCTTTTGAAACGAAGTTGTTGGGAAACTTTGGAGGAAAACTCTTAAGATAATGGCATTTTGTTTGTTGTGGAGTAGAATCCCAGTTAAGAAAATCCTTGTGAACTGCAAAATAGTCAAAATAGTTTACTGTTGTTGGCTAGCTTCTCATACAAAGATTTTTGTTAATACGTTCCTTGTTGAAAAGCATACTGCTGGATTAGTCTTAAATTACATATTTTGCTTTGGCTTTTTTTTTTACATGAAGCTAATGGGTCAATGGTTGTATCTCCCTACAGCTTTCCCGTGGTTTGGCATGGACATTGGGGGGACTTTAGTGAAACTTGCCTATTTTGAACCCATTGATATCACTGCAGAGGAGGAGCAAGAGGAGGTTGAAAGCTTGAAGAGTATCCGCAAATATCTGACTTCTAACGTAGCCTATGGATCCACTGGCATTCGCGATGTCCACCTTGAACTGAAAGACTTAACAATCTTCGGGCGAAGAGGAAACTTGCACTTTATTCGGTTCCCTACTCACGATTTGCCGACTTTTATCCAAATGGGAAGAAGTAAGAACTTTTCAACACTACATACGGTGCTTTGTGCCACCGGAGGTGGCGCTTACAAGTTTGAAGAAGACTTTCGCACAGTAGGTAGCCTATCTTTCCTCGTACTGAACCTGTTGTAAAAAGCATTGCTGCTGGTGGGTTGAATATTTTGAGGAAATGCAATATTTTGAGGAAGTGTGAAATGCTTGGCGGTTATTAACTGTTCATGTGTTTTTCAGACTATTAAATATTAGTCTAGAAATATACTTCCTGGTGCCATCATCATAGACCAGGAGAGGGCTGGGAGGGAACTGCATTTTGATCTGATGCCAATAACTAAGTAGCTTAGAGGTGCTTCCATATATACAGTAAAGTGTAAGGCACCTTTATGGAAGATGACTGTTTTCTAATCCATTTGGTTTTGTTTTCTTCATGGGAAATTTACTTGAAACACTGTGGTGCTGAACTTGCTTCTGATTTTCTTTCCTATTTGGTCTTGGATGGTTTTCTCCAACCTCACTTATATAAAGGGTAATTCATATGAAAGTGGGGACCTGATTATCTTGGTGAATTTGGCCTAATAGGGTGTTAACAGGTCTGTGACAATATGACTATCTGTAAAACAATCTTTTTGACTCCAAAGAGGTGGTGTGGGGTTTTTGGGTGTGGTGGTTTTTTTTTTGTTTTTTTTTTTTTTTTTTTTTTTTTTTTTTTAAGATGAAAATTGATGATTTGTTCAGATGGAGATTCTGTCTGAAGTTACTGTTGTAATGTTATCACTAGCTGGGCATTTCACAGTATTTAGTATGTGCCTGTCCTTGCTTGGAAATAGCCACAGTCCTCTTGAGGTTCCAGATGCAAGGAGACTTTTTCAGTGTACTGAACACAAAAAGCATCGTTTCAAAATCTGTCTGTATCTCCGTTCTCCCGTCAGACCTGTGGTGGGCCAGCACAAATGTGGAGGGGTAGGGTCACAATATGTACAGAGAGCTGCTTAAGCTTCTAAAATGCCACAAAAAATACATTGTGGGTTGGACCAAATGATCTTCAGAATTCCCAACACCAACTCGTCTGTGATTGAGTGACTCACAAGTTCCCTGACCGCCTTAATTATGAAATGTCATGAACTCTTGTGCCGTGACACAGTGGCCTGGGGGAGGAGGAAGGAATGGGGAATATTGCGGGTTAGCCCTGATGTCAGGGCCTGACCGTGCAGCTTTGTGACCCGGCAGCAGGCTGCTTTTGGAAAGTGAGCTTAGAAAGATGTCTTCTGAAAGTGACTTCTCAGAAATGACTGATTTTTAAGCGAGGTGGACAAGTCCATCCCTCCCCTCTGTCCCCAAGACTGAAGCCTTGGAAAGGTGTATAGTTCTATCAGGGTACCATCATAGCCCTCGATGGAGCCTTTATGGTATTTGCTGATGGTTTTTGATTTAGATCGCTGGAACAAGGTGCTAATCTGTGATTATCTCAAAATTTCTTTGCAGAACTCTCAAAAACAGATCTGTGTACTGCCTGTCACACTCACTAGGAACCTAAGATCCATATCCGTATCAGAGATGTTTGCACACTCAGATTTAACTGTGAATGCGTGTTGACTTTCCTAACTTGGATTGAAGTTGATGAATTAGTCATTTGAGATAACTGCCTAAAGTTAGGCAATACACGTATTCTCATTAATCTGTAGCATGCTTAGGTTATGTTAGGTTATGCTAACTTTTTTCTTGTTTTTAATCTTTTTTTTTTTTTTTCCTCTGACACAGATTGGAAACCTCCAGCTGCACAAACTGGATGAGCTTGACTGCCTTGTCAAAGGCTTATTGTATATCGACTCTGTCAGCTTCAACGGGCAGGCAGAGTGCTATTACTTTGAAAATGCCTCGGAACCCGAGAGATGCCAAAAGATGCCTTTTAACCTGGATGACCCCTACCCACTGCTGGTAGTTAACATAGGTTCAGGAGTCAGTATTTTATCAGTCCATTCCAAAGACGACTATAAAAGAGTAACTGGAACAAGGTAATAAATGAAAAAAACAAGTTGGTGGCGTTACTGTTTCGAACAGTAGCCTTGTGTTTACAAAGTGTTTCCTCATCCTGAGTCCCACTCCTTTCTCTTATCCCCTCCCTTCACCTCGCAGCATGGAAAACTTATTTTATATTTAGTTTCCTGATGTATCAGTTGAAGCCCAGCTCCATAGCTTTTGGAGCTCTATTGTAGAGATTTTTATTTGTCAATCAGTGTGCTTTATAAGGGCTTCATAGGAGTGTGTTTTATGGGGTTTGGCTTGAACTTTGATAGGGTCCCTATATTTCTTTTGCCATGTACAAATAAACATGTCCACATGTGTTGTAAGGTAAATAATCTAGAATCAGCAAGAGTGGAAAGATGTTGTATTTGAGGGATTTTTAGTCTCTTAGTACATCTTTCAGCTGACATTTTGATGCCTATTTGCTGCTGCTTACTGTACAGTTAGCTTCTTGCAAGGGACTTATATCAATTTTCACCTGATTATRATAAGCAAGAAGGTTAGACAACTTGGCAGCAGAACTGGAGAGGCGGATTTGTTTTTGTTGTAGCATGAGAAGCTCTCACTTTAGGAAATGCAAAACTTTATAAGCAAACTTTTTTCTTTTTTTAGTCTAGGTGGAGGGACCTTTCTCGGTTTATGCAGTTTGTTAACGGGCTGTGAAAGTTTTGAGGAAGCTCTGGAAATGGCATCCAAAGGAGACAGCACCCACGCTGACAAGCTGGTTCGAGATATTTATGGAGGAGACTACGAAAGATTTGGCTTGCCGGGATGGGCAGTAGCATCCAGGTAATCAAGAAACCATATTTTCTGATGCACAAATCTTATAGAAGCTTTAACATCTTAATTGTCCTGGGGAGGAGGGAAAAAAAAAAAAAGGCTTAAAATGTTAATATAGAGAAAAGTGCCTTTTGCACACTTATGTTGAAATGAAGTGACATTTTCTGCCCTAAAAATATATTTACTTAGGTTTGGTGAGATTTAAAGCCACGTGATGGCGTGTGACTGAGAAAAATTGCATGTGATAAGTCATACAGCTGAGGATTTTTTTCTCATGAGTCAGAACATGAGCTGGTAGCTGGTCACAGGAGTCATCTCAGGAGTGACAAACACAAACCGTAGATGAGAAAATAATAGCAATTACTTGTTGACTTCCTAGAATTTTTTTAGGAGAAATGTTGTCCAGCTGGCAGTAGCGTAAAAGAGGAAGGAGATGCTTCAGTTTTCCCTTTATTAGCATCTCTTCATTTCTGGAATGACTCTGCTTTTTTGATACGTAGAGGTCAGTACAGGCACCTGGGATAATATTTTAGCTAGGAATTGGTGAGGGCTCTTGATCATTAAYGGTTTTCACCTGAGAATGACTGTGTTACAGAAGATTTTTTGAAATAACTGCTGTTTTTATTTCATCTGAGGAGGATTTCTAGTCATTTTTATGGTTTTCTACCGTTAAGAAAGGCAATAAGAGTAAGCTTTCAGGTTGAAACTGAACTATGCTTAACAGAGTTCAGTAAACCTATGATTTAATTTGATAGTAAAGAAGTTACAATTCACAGTAAGTTTTTTTTTTCCTTTCCCAAGGGCTGTATGAAGTCACCTGAGTTTAGAAGCAGAATATATGAGCAGAGAAGGTTTTTATACAATTTTATACTCTAGTTCATTTCAAGTGGCCGTGTGGGTAGTTACTGTTGTTCTCACTATATTAACAACCTTGAACTTTGGCTATTTGAGTCTTAGAATACTCAGCATTCTGCCTCTTGGAACTGACTTTAGGTGTGGCATGGGATCCTTAGTGGTAAAATACCAGGCTTAGCTATAGGCTCTTGTCCTTTTTTCCTTTTTTTTTTTTTTTTTTTTTTTAGAGGAAGCAATATACTGTAGATAGTGATGGAAAATGTCCTTCTCATCTAAAAGGTTGGATTTGTACAACCTAAGTCTCAGGTTACTATTTAGTGACCTAGCAGTTTGCCAGCCCTTTCTGTATGCTCTGGTTTTGAGGGTTTTATGATGGAACATAACCATTCAGCTCATCATGTTTTTCTTGTGCTGCTATCAGAGGATAGATTTTAATGAGGAAGCAAACCTGAGGAGGTGGCAAGTTAACCATCTGACTTAGGTTCTGACTTTTTCTGCAGTGTCTAGGCTACAGCGTAATTTTGCCAAAGAAAAAGGCTGCTTTCCGTTCTAGATGCTTCTTTATGAAAACTGACAATGTAAATGAAAATTTGTTGGTAGTCATCCTTGCAACAAGATTGCTGTTTTGCTGTGGAGTAGTAGAAAAGTGCGTTATGGGGTCGGTTGCCAAACTACTGCATTTATTGAGGGCTTGTAAAGTTTTCTAAGAATAAACAAGAGAAATAAGTTTTGCTATTGCATAAAAATTACACTCTGAAATTACCTTAAATGCACCCAAATTACTTTATGCTTAAGAGATTTTTTTTTCCTATTCTAGCTTTGGGAATATGATCTACAAAGAGAAGAGAGAGTCTGTGAGTAAAGAAGACCTGGCAAGAGCCATACTGGTCACAATCACCAATAACATCGGGTCAATTGCCCGGATGTGTGCAGTAAACGAGGTAAACAATTCTAAAACTGAATRATCCATAGGTCTTACTGGGCGACTTGGATTATAGGACTGCTAAAATGAAATACCACTTGAAATCTTTTAGGCCTTCCTCAAATGAAAAAAGGCAAGTTGTATTAGTGGAACTAGGAATTGGACCTGCATATTTTGAGTGTTCCGACTCGATAACTTAAATTTAGTAGCCAATAAAAAGGTTTTTGCAGCTTAAAAGATAAAGCTGATGGTGAGACTCTGAGAGCTAAGTTAAAGGAGTTGGGCACCCAAATAGTGTTCTTAATATTGACATCCGGGGAGAAGGCTGGGAGAGAAGTAAGTGCATCYCCTTGCTAAACACCTGGCCACATGGCTGGGGTCATCAATAGGGCTTTGGCTCTTTTAAGCCCTGGACACTTTTTGAGGAACAAAGGCAAAATCCTTCTGATAGAGGAAGAAACATCACGCTTGTAAGGCTTGGCTTTTGTGAGGGACCACCCCAACCTGTGCTGGGAGGGTAACATGGCAGAACACAAGCAATACAGACTCGTGGAGTGTTAGGGACATCTTTTTAACAAGCTGGCTCGGAAAGTGCTGGACTTTTTCATGATGGAGAAAGGACTGGCCAGGGACGTCAGTGGCAGCCTTAAAATTGTAGAGTTTAAGATCCTGCAGAAAGTGGAGGTAAATAGCCTAAGAGCCTAAGTGGGTTTAAGTGGAAGAGTTGTTTTGTTTTGTTTTTGAGGTGGGAAGGGATGGCTTTCCTGGTGAGAAAAGGCACCCGGCAACAAAAGGTAGTTGATCATCCACTAATCATCTGTTAATCACATTAATCATTAACAGGCTTTGTATCAGTTGAGGGCTTAGTGATAGCTTTCTGAGCTAAAGGCCACTCTGTYAAGAGCTGTGCATAAAGACTCTGACCATGATAGTCATAGAAACCTCCTTAGCTTCTCTATGTCTTTAAATGAGCACAAAGCTGGAGGTACTGATCAGCCATCTRAGAGTCCACCATGGTGTAGGAATACTGTCATTATTGCCAAGATATACATTTTGCATATAAAGACTGGGATAAATAAGTATAAACCTAAATTAATAGAAACATACAAATTAGATATAGTCCTATTTTTTCTTCATCATAAGATACATTTAATAGGGATATGCAAGCTAATATCTTGAACTCATGAATAAAGGCACAATGAATTTCTGCTTCCCAGTATTGAGCAGAATTATATTTCATTTTGGTGCCTTTATAGTATATATATTTTATCTTAACTGTGAGCTATCAAGGCAGTGAAAAGCAAATGCGTGCAAAGTCCTTTGATCACAGCTGTAGTTGTCATCGTGGTCTTGGTAGCAGCTTGAATGTTCCTATTTATTGATTTCTATTAATTCTATTCATTGATCATTCCACTTCATGTCAATTTTATCTCAGTGAATGGGGAAGATGAGGAGAGAGGAGGAAAAAATCATTTAAATTAAATTCACAGCTTCTACTAGGTACTTAAGTCCTAGTTTTATTGGGAACTCTATTGAGATCTGAAGATGAAGTAGACATCTGCTATTTCTTACTGTCTTCGGCTTCTTTACAGTGCTGCCTTGTTGCATATGGATCAAGCAGCATTGTACAGGGCTATGAAGGCATTGAGTCTTCTCTACCCAATATAAGTACCACTCTTTTGTTTGACTTCTAGCTGAACTTTGACTTAGTTACTGCAGATGCTTAGTCAGTTCATTCGAGGTACAAATGCTACGTGTCTGTATAATAAAAACTTTAYTGGTGCGGAGGGACACATTGGATTGTTGTTCTGCACAGGTGTGCTATGTTTAAATATTGCAACCGTGGTCTACCTTGTTTTTCTTGCTCAATTTTTATTTCGTACTTTATTTTTTTTCACAGGCATGTTAAATAATGAAAATATTTAACTCCTTTGCTATCTTTTTGTTCTTTTTAGAAAATAAACAGAGTTGTCTTTGTTGGCAATTTTTTACGCGTGAATACTTTGTCAATGAAGCTTCTTGCATATGCACTGGATTACTGGTCAAAAGGCCAACTGAAGGCCTTGTTCCTAGAGCATGAGGTATGTTACGGTTCATTTACGTGTATGTATTGTTTTACCATGAATTAAAAATGCACATATTGAATAGCTCTCAAATGTGATATCTGGAGATACCGAGTGTTCAGTCAACACTGAAAATGAGATGAAGTTTCTCATGCTCTGTCGGTTCTCTAGGGACAGTTCCCCCTGACACAAAAGGAGTATAGTTAGGTTAGARTATCTGCTCTTGCTAGATATTTGCACAAAGAAAGAGAATTTAAGTTTTAAAAGAAGATTAACCTATCTTTCCTTGTCTGCAGGTAGAAACAATAGTTAAGTGTTATATTTCAAAAGATCATGGTGGGGTCTAAAGCACAAGCCTTTGAAATATTTATGTTGCTCTCAGTTAAGCTCGAGCAACGTCCTGAAAATCAATACTGCCTTTGACCAGGGTTACTTCCACGCTTCCACAGGCAGATCTCAAGCCTTTTGCAAAGTAATTTTATRCTCTGTGAGTAATCTGCTTTTGGGCAGTTGATGCAAACTCTAGATTATGCTGAGAGATGTTCTAGTTAAAATGCAGAGAATCGGTATTAATGACTGGTCCAGCTGCCAGGAGACTTGCAGCCTTTTAGGAAGGGTTTGGAAATCTTGGACTTTGGTCCCGCAAATATTATAGGATGTGAGCTGTCCTTCCCTTTAGTCAATTCTGGCAGCTTGTTTGTTTGTTTCTTTTATGGCTTATCCTAACACTGACAGTGCTCTGTTCTGGTAGTAGTAATAACAGAGAGTTCCTTCTTAGTTCCACCCCTTCAAATATTTTTTGGATATATTTTGAATTCAGTATAAATCCCAAAGACTGTTGTGAAACCATTTTATATTACACATCTGTAGAATGGGAGAYAATCTTCCTTTCCCACAGGGAAAGATAATCTAACAGAAAAATGTGGATTTTTGTGTACAGCCTGTGCATGCAGTTCAAAAAATGGCATTGGGGTCTGGGGATACTTTCTTTACAAACTTAAGGTGCAGTTTAAGAAATTTCATATTTGCACTTCAGGAATAGATGGATTAGCTGTGGTTGTTGACTATCCTTTGGCAAGCAGAACATGTAGTGCCTCTAGAAGAAAGGGGAAAAAGAAACAGATTTATTATCTATAARTCTTTTTTGGAATAGGAGATCCTTGGAAATCTGTCTTGGAAATCCTGTAGCATGTGGGTAGGCTTTTGGGGGATTCTTTTTGAGTTAAGGATATAATGTTTGGTTTGCAATTATTTTAAAAWGTTAAATGGAAGATGATATTTTAAGAATGTATGCTCTTTGTATGTATCATTGTCCGTGCTCATACTCTGTCATTGAAATGTGTGATAAATGCCATGTTTCATTTTCTAGTTGAAGCTGAAATATTTATTTATTTGTTTTGAACAGGGATACTTTGGAGCTGTTGGTGCTCTTCTTGGGTTGCCAAATTTCAGTTGAGATACCAGCTGTCACTGCACTGAACTGTTTTCCACCTGGATGGCACTTGTCTGTGGCAATGGAAGCTAAATATGGGGAGGGGAGATGAAAGCAGCAAATTGGCTGTAACTGTTTTTAAATTTAAGAAGTGATAAGCTACTGAATATTGCCATTGTAAGGAAGGGGTTTATACTCTTTTGGGCATTGAAAAGTGAAATGTTAGGGATATCGTTTATGTTCTTCGGCACACGTAGCCAGTATTGAACTTGTGATATGCAATACATCCTCTGAAAGCAAGCTTCCAGAAGAAGGAATGGCAATCCTTTAAGTGTTCAGACCCCAAATTCTGTGAGTTTAAGGCTCTAAGCCCGTATGTTTTGAATAGAATTGATGAATGAAAAATTATTTTCACTAGTTATGCTGTATTAAGAGTAAAATTTCCCTTCAATACTTGCAGAATAAACAACTTTGGAGTRCTGGCAATGAGGGGGGCAAGCTCCACACAGTTGCTTTCCCCAATAAGAATAGCAAGGTGTTAAGACCATTTGTTAAATTAATCCTCCTGTTTTGATGGAAAAATATTAATGCTTTGTTTTTCAGCGAGGAAAAATAAACGGACAAAAGATCAGATAAAGCAAAGGAGCAAGTAGTTGTTTTGATGATTTGCTCAAGGTGTGCACTTGCCCTCCTCACTTAATTGAAAATATACCATGTATTTTCAGAAGATCTCTCCTGTCTTTGGATGAGGATAGAGATTCAAAGAGCGAGGATTTCTTTGGGACGGTATGTCTTCCAAATCTGCCTGGTTGTCCTCTGGTTTTCGGTCTATTTTATGAGCAAAATTCTGATATTGTCACTTTCAAAGGTACGGCCGAGCCTTCAGGCGTTGAAGGTGACCCTCATAAAACAGACTAAACCTGGGACCTTGTAATTCTGATTGTTTAACCCATTATTTCCTTGTATGCTTGAAAAACTTCTCCATTCTATAGTTAAAATATATGATTTCTCTTTTTTTATGGGTTTATCAGTATCTAATAAGACATCAAAAATGAAAGCCTTTAGCTTGGATTTGGAAGTTAATTTTTGAGGGACAGCGTCAGAGTTTTTATTGCAGCACCGAAAGGACCAATATTTAGTGCCCTTGTTATTATGGAACTGTCCATCATACTGTGGCCTTGGGATAAAATCCATACTCTGGAACTGTTTTTTGTTTTGTTTTCCTGTATACTTAAAAAATTTATAATTATGGTTACTGTAATAAATCTAGTCTTGAAGCCAGGACATGAGATCTTAAACTAATAAGAGCATTATACAGACATTAGCTATGTAATTCTTTGTAGAGTAAAGAAATGACCAATTTTATGATTTTCATGTTAAATGTTCCTATAAGTGCATGAAGAGCAACCAGACAAGATCACATTTGTGTTGGGTTTTAATGCGTTCTTAAAATTGATCTCTGGATTATTCCACAGCACGGCTGCGTTGTATTTACAGTACTCCACCTATCCACCTAGCATGTTAAGAATTTTATGTGCTGTTTTCAGCCATCCGCCTCTTCTTTACATTCAGAGTTCCATACTAATGTCATTTCTAAAAGCAAAACCTCCTGTAGTCCTTCAAGAGTGCAGTAATTTAGAGTAGCCACTTCATTAAGCCTGGTGCCAATTATCAAGTACAGATTGGTCCATTATTGCATTTTTCTGGTACTCACATGACACTTCCATTCTTCTTGCTTTGATAATGTTTTAGTCTAGAGAGAATAAAAAGAATGATTTACACCCACAGTTCAGCTTATCTGTGGTAATCAGAGAAGCTGAGAAAACGGATGGATGTGGCTTGTATTGCGTGTCTTTAAAAAATAGTAATGGCATTTATAAAGTTATGAAGAACTATAGAAGGTAAGCTTTATTTGGCTAAAAAAACTTCATAAAAATTAAGTTTGAGGGTTTTGACAGTTTCTTGTAATCTTTGCTCACTGTGGTCTTTGTTTTCTTTTTTTGTAAAGTAAAATTCTTCAGGATACCTCTACCATAACTTGATTAAGAATAGTTCCCTTATTCCATATTTATTGCTACTTCTCATATTTTGTGTTACTGAAACGCAGCTGCGCTTGAAGCAGCTGTGTTAGTTGGAAATAACTTCTGCCTTTAACCAGAAGTGCAGGCAGGAGATGATTAGCCAAGGACCTAGGTGAATTGAAACCCTTTGAAATCGATGTGACGTCGAGATACGACACTTTTAAGGAAAACTGTACAGCGTTCTGAAATAAACTTCTGAAGTAGTTCTTGAATAGTTGTACTGTATTGAAACTGCTGTGAGAATGAGGAAGCGTGCCCTACCTCTCTCTTAGCCCCTGTGCTCGGTTAAAAATCGGTTTCCTTTCTGTAGTTGTAATCAGCCCCACTGGTATTTATTGCAGAAGCCACCAGAGCAGTTTTTAGGCCTGCTGAAAAGCCCGAGGGTGCTGTTTTCAAGCTGCATCTTTAGCTTTTGTCTCATTATTCGTTCTCGGCTTGAAACTTATTATTAGACTCTCCAAAGCATGACATGGCCGTGAGTAGAATTGCTAAGCATCACAAATACTTGTAGAATTGTCTTGGAATTTTTCTATCTATCTTCTAAATAGGTTGAAAAGCTGTCTCATTTTTCCTATAGAATCACTGCAGTTGAGTTGGTATTCTGACTTTTTTTTCTTTCTCTCACACTTGCCATTTCCTTTCTTCATAGCTAATTGATTGAAGTGACTTCAGAACTGATCAGTGTCGTGTACTGTAGTAGAAGAAGCCTAGTTTTTCCTCAGGTCTACTGGTGTCTTCCCAAGTGGGACAGCTTCTTTAAAGGTTGTGGTACTTCTAAAGTAAAAGCAAAACTCCTCTTGAATGTGTAATCACTTTCAGCTCCATCGGCCATGTGAGTGCCTTTTAATTTTTTCATATAATGCCAATTTTGTTGGGACTGGGACATGATCCGTGAGGTTTCCTGGCTCATATTACTCACCAGAGAAATTGCAATTTTGTTGGTCATAGAAATGATCCCTTGGGTCCAGCGTATTCAGCGAYTCTGGGAAAATTGCGTGAAGGTTCCGGCTTTTTTCAGAGACCTTAGATTTGCATTTCTTCTTTTCATCCTTCTAGCTTGAGCTTTTTAAGCATTACGCACAATTTTACTGTATCAGTATCTCCCTAAAAATCATACTAGTTTTTAGTCAGAAAAAATATAAAGTATTTCTAGACAAATGAATTTTATATCCAGCTATCCCCCGTAGGTATGGCAATTAAATTTAACCACTTCTTTTCACCCTTTCTAGTTCTGCCTAAGCTAGCTGCAGTTTGAACAAGAAGGGAACTTTTTTACAATATATTTTCCATATTTAGCAACATGGAACAAACAGATCTTCAGTCATTTTTACAGAAGCTTGCGGAGGTTCAAGTATAAACGCTTTTCTGTTCTTTTTAATAAGACCTCTTCACCCATGGAGCGACTCCGATACCGTTTATTTGAAGGTCTGGACCAAACCTATAGCAAGGTAAAAGGGTGTTCAGATCTCCAGCTTGCCTTTTGAAGAACATTGCCTTCTTTCSATAGCGTGTTTTGCGGGCACATGCCTCTGCGATTGCTCCGCCGCGTCAGAGGTGACCTCCTTTTGTAATGTGGGAGTCCGGACGAGACAAGAATTAAGAGATCCTGCAGAGAGTAAGACTCTCAGTCTGTATATTACAAACAAAAGTAGAGTTATGGTTTCTAATAATGCATTAAATATTCCTTCAGTGGTACTCTGAGAATCTTATTTGCTTATGTGTCTGATAACATACACACACGGTGCTTTTATTGCCCTTGAGAGCTGTAATAGTAGCTCTTTGTCTCCACCCGGCGCAGATCTTCAGAAGGTATCCGGATAAGTTGCGGCAACTTCACATTTTTTTTAATGCTTCAGAAAARCAGTAGGATTTTGACGCGTGTAACTAATTCAAGTGTATTTTTTTCCTTTTTCTTTAGAGCAAATTTGTACTCCTTAAAGACAAGGCAGTGTCCTATGAATTCAATCTATAAGTTACATTACTGCCCAAATTTGCATTCAAACTAATTTTTAAACACGACTTCCATTATTTGCCCTGTGGAACGTGGATGGCTCTAATCTTGAGGAAGCAGGTTAGTTCATTTCAGAATGGAATTGGAGATGGATGCAGTTTTGTTCACGCACATGTAATTAAGGTAGTTTTTTGCTTTGTCACTTTTTCCTAATAAAATGAGTTTTGATATCCTTTTTGGATAATACAGGCTTAACAGTCACAGAGTGTGCAGAGGAATTTCATTGGGTTAAGAGAATTGTTGTGGATGAAATTAAAAGTATGTGAGCAAGAAATGCAGATTACAGAGCGGATCTATAAAACATGCTTGACACAGCTCGTGGTTTCTTTGCTTTTAATTTTCCCATTTTGATTTAAGCCACAGATAATTGTGGATAAATTGAATGAATTATTTAGGTTTCTCAGACATAAGCAAGGCTGTATGGTATGCAGCAGATATGACACACACGCACAATAAAAACCCTTATCCTACAGGATAGAGGGGTAATTCCTCACTTGCGTTCTTGGAGTTTTAGTAACATGTTCCAAAGAACATTGCTGATGTTCTGTCAGCTGTGATAAGATAGCACGGTTCCCTAGGTTTAGAAAAGCAATCTGGCTTTTACAAGTTGGGTTTACTTTTTGACACGTGTAAAGTTACTAAACCCTCTTAAAAGCATGCTTTTGGGGAACATCTCTGTTAAGATGCTGTAATATAACTGTTAATGTGTTAATGGAGTATGAGCAGTCTAGGTGAGAATACCTGAGTGCCAAATCCTGCTCGCTTGACTAACTCAAGCAGACAATTCTCTTAAGCAGAGATGATTTTAAACTTAATGAGCAAGATTTGGCCTCGATGCCTTCTGCCTTGGGAACATAGTAATGCTACTTGGCATATTCCTGCTGGTGCTAAATCGCTTGCTGAAAAATCACGATTCTAAATAGAAACTGTAAATAAAATATTCATGGCCTGGTCCTTTTGACAGACTTCAGTTTACGAGTTGCGATTTTTTTTGTCTTTTTCCTTATTTCAAGCTTCCCTTTTACTGCGACTGTGCAGACCGCAGTCATTTATATAGAAAATTGCTGACAGCTTTGGCTTTCGTGGCCCTTTGTGCAAGGCTCGTAACATTCCAGTTGTGCATTAGGATACAGGTCGCTCTTCGGGGCCAGGGCTTGGCGTTCCCCCAGGCTCRTTTCGTCGTCGTAGCTGTATACATGGTTAGTAACCACTGGGTCAGTATATGCCCTCTGCCAGAACTTCCAGAAATGCAGTCGTTCCTGTAAGCATTTGAGGGGGAAGGATTGAAAAGGGAAAGAAAAAAAATAATGCCGCGATGATCTATCTTTAAAATAAACTGGAATATGGTGTAAGAGTTGCTAATCTTCAACAGATAGCAATTGCTAGCATTGCACATTGCTTGTAACGTCAATTTAAGAAAACTGTAAGTACAMCCTTTGGGAGGAGGCTTTGGTTTTATACTGTGCATAACAAAAGGTAATTTCATTACGAGACTGTAGTGAGTTAGTACTTTGAGAAATATTAAATTACAGAATATGAAAATTAGCATATTGATGTTAGAGGAATAGAGGGCTTTTGATAATCTGTAGTTTTTTACCATATAAGTTTTGGCATTTTAAGGAGCAAATATTCAGATTTTTTGTCTATTGTCTTGTCATACGCAGGCCTTCTAAAGACCAATTTCTATCTTCCGAGTGTTTTAGTTGCTTAGCAAAATGAAACTTAGAAACTAAGTTCTCCTCGGAGCCATTTGTTTAAGTTGCCTTATTCTAATGCATTGCACTCACGTTAGGTCTCCACCTTCTCATTTACTGTTCTGACACTGAAGATGTGATGTACAAATGTGCTACCAACTTTTAATCATACATTATTGATCGATACCTTTGTGCCCCCTGTTAATACAGCTCTTGTAAATGATAACCTCATGCCCTCTGTAATACAGCTCTTGTAAATTGCTTAAATTATTTTTCCTTTTATAAATTCTCGTTGCTGAATGTACAGATGGGTCCCTTTGGTATCTCAGTGCGCAGTTACGCTGTATCCACACTGTAACTGATCCCATCAAACCTGTACRTAACCCTTCACCGCTCGCTCGCACGGACCCGCTCCGGATTCCGGTTGCTCTCGCATAAGCCAACTCCCCTGCGATGGGCCTACGTTTCATGGGTTATTTTCCCGGTTTTGTTTCCTCTTTGTTCTGTATGAATGTTGAACAGTACTTTGTCTTTTCCTAATAAATAATTTGAGATCTTCATTGTCTTTCGGTGTTTGTGAACGATTGCCTTTATTTTTCCCGCTTAGCAGTATAGATTGCTATGTTAATTCATGCTGACTGTTACTGCATAACAGTCACAGTAAGGCAAGTGTTGCAATAAGGAGAGYGCGACGCCGGCCGAGGGAGCAGGCGCAGCCCCCGCGCCGCTGCAGTCGGTGCASATCGTGTCCCGTTGGCGGAAGATGACTCGGTTTTTAAGGATGGGAGGCCGGCCTCCGCGAGGCAGCGATGGAGCCCGGCTGCTGTGTTAGTCCTGCGCCTTCCTGGAAGTGCTGTTAGGGAATGGAAATGAAGGTGTCCCAAGAAACAAAACAGGAGAGCCGGGAGCCACCGGAGCTACGGTGTTCTCTGCCATTCTGTCCCCTTGCTTCTAAACGGTGTGCGAACAGTAACTCATGAGGTGCCCTGGGTTCCGCGTAGAATGGGAATGTGCTCCATCTGCCTGTACAAAGGTGTGTTTTTATACCAAGTATAAAGTAATGAATCTCTAGGGCTGTACAACAGCTGCTGTTGCATGGTACCTATGGACTGGCTTGCAAGAGAAGGTTTCTGCTACCTCTAAATAYATGGTTGAGGTAGCTCAGAAACCTAGCCTCCTTTTGTAGTTGTACAGGGCTTTGGGACAAGTTGCCTTGAGGAGGATGTGATCCTTGGCTCGGATCCTTGAAGCTGGACACACAGTGAAATGACATGAATATGTGTTGTATGCAAGCTAGAAGCAGTTACGGAAGAAATAACATGTTGATGTGAGTTCAGCTTCCTTGGCAGACCACACAAGGAAGCTCTTCAGTTGGCAGAAGATGCCTATCTGCTGAAAGTGTCCATAAACCTACTCCATCCAGAAAAATACGCACACGTAGAGGGATTAACTTCGCAAAAACGTTGTGTGGGATTGACAGGCAGCATGGAAAGGTTTTAACCCATGCTGGGACAGATGCCTTTGAGCTGCATTAACACTGGATGCCCTCAGGCCTTGAGGTTCTGGCAGAGCCACACTGATGGAGAGAGAAGCTTTTGGCGATGGTTTATTGCAGCTGAGAGGTGGGGGTGGCTGAAGAGCCTTTTGCATCATTGTCTTTTACATAATCATAAAGATTTCAATTTTTTTTTCCCATTAAAATAGCTTACAGACTGAGCTATGACTAAAGTGCTGTAGCTACTTTTTTAAGATGAGAACCAAATGAAGAGTGATCTACATTGACATACTTGTTTTTTAAGTAGGTGCTGGAAATAAATTTTGTGAAATGAGGAAAATAGTATTAAGACAGAGCGAAGATTCATAGCCAAGCTCTAGAGTGCAGGTACTGAAAGGTAAAGCACCTCTAGCCCCTGGGATTACAAAGGTGAAAGAAACACTAAGAGCTGTGTTTGTACAGGGAATTTTGAATAGTGTTGTCACTTTTCACCTCACATGCCCTAAAAATAAGAGGAAAAGGAAAAGCTAAGCTGTGTAGGTGCCCAGGGATAGAAATAAGTGCTTAACGGGATCATCCGAGGACTTTAGCTGTCCCAGTACTTTAATCCTTAGCCTTTGCAGTGCAGTGCCTAGATGCTTTGCCAAAGCCTGGGCTGTGCAGCTGGACTGTTGGGATTTCCTCCCCGTCCTCTCTTCCTCATAGTAAGTGATGTAACAAACACCTCGGAAGTTCCATGGGATCAGCCTGTTCCCCTTTAAGTAGGGCTGATAAGTGAAGGGTTTCCATTTTTTTCCCAATGTTTGCAGTCCTACTCCTTGTGACAATACATAATCCTCTGTGCACAGGGAGGCTTTCATTAACGGCTTGGTGGTCAACGTGGATCCTTGATACCCCATTGGAATTTGCTTTTCTGTCGTGTGTGCTCCAAGAGCCAGCGCTGCCCCAAGGCTCAGCCTGAGCTCCTGGTGTACCGGGCAAGGGGGAGGATCTCAACGGTGAGTCCTTTTGCTTATAATTGGGATCGAATCAGGAGCCATCGGGCTCATTTGAATGAGGTGACCGCTGGAGGCTCCGGCTATTGCAGCCTTTCTAGATTGATCCGTGCTTTGTGCGAGTTAACATCCCAGCTCTACGTGGCATCCGAAGGATGTCTGTCAGCTCAGACTGAGATCCCAGGGGAACATTTATGTCAGGCAGTTCTCAAGTCCTTTGTGGTTTAGGATTTAATGGATTTATACCATATAAAAGCTGAAGGCATGGAGAACAACGGCCTGCGAATGCCTTCACACTAAACAGGAATTAAATTACGCTGTGGTCAGTTTTGAAAACAAGTCCTAGGCAGGAATATGTAATATTTATTAATACAGTTATAAATACCATGTGTAAGTACCAGTACAGTTGATGTGGTGAGGACAGCACAGCTGGAGACCTCATGAAAGGTCCGAGGCCCTGCCGGGCTCTGGCCGTGATGGATTGATGCCTGCTGCCAAAAAAATACAGAGCTGTTGGTCCGTATATAAGTGAATCTTGCTGTCTGTGGTGCAAAAGACTTTTATGGTGTGATAGAAACATCAGAGGCATTTAATGGTCTTGGTGCTTTCATGGTTTTATCTGGTCTGACAAACTGCTCGAGCTGCATTGAGCTTTTGAGGAGCAGCAGAAACTGCTCTGGTGACAACCTGAGCCTCTGCGTAAGAGCAGCAAGAAGATTTCCCTAAATGAATTTCTAATTCAGCTGCCTATAACACTTTCTCAGAAGAAATCTAATCCTAATATTCAAAATCCAGTGATCTATTACAGCCCTTGAAATGTTTTATGAGACCTAAATTGCCCTAATCATTAAAATTTTCCACCTTATTTCAAGTCTGAATTTCCATCCAAACCATCATGTCCAATTTATATGCTAATAAGCAGACACATTTAAATTTCAACCAAACTGYGTTTTTGAAAGTAAATTCTCCCATAAAACTGTGTGTTTTTCAACCAGTTCAGTAAACATATATTGCTTATAATAGCTCCAGTAGATGCTTCTAAGGAAAGCCAGCCTGCTCGAGTGGCTTGGGTGCTGTAGAAAATGAGTTAGATGATAGAAAATCTGCACAGGCTGTTAGTGTGTTGCCTGTCTCCTGGTATATTAGCTTCTGATGCAAAACCTGCCCAAGTTGTTATTGCAATCTCAGCAGTTAGGTTGGTTTAGAKCTGGGTCCTAGGAACACAAGCACAGTCAAATCACGACAGCCTCCGTCAAACCCCGGGCGATGCTTCGTTCTGCCTCCCTGGGGCCGCGCTGCTCCCGGGAAAGGCTCGACCCAAGGAAGGGCAAAGCCTGACGGGTTGCTCGGAGCCTCTGRACGTGCCTTGTCCCATCTGAGGTCCATGGACTGCCTCACAGCGAGTTTGTGCTCCGCGCTCGTGCATGGAGACTTGGAGACATGGATGTTTACAGAGGGGGGGAAAAACATGAGATTCCAGAGCTGAAATGCAGAGTCAGCGTTGGGCCAGCGCCAGGACCCGTTTGCATTTGTGGATATACCTGCATCATCTGCACCTTCTGTGTCGCAGTCTTCCTGGTGTCTGTATTTAGTAATTTTCTCTGTGAATTATTACATATCTTGTAGAGAAAGAATCCTTAAATTTGAGTTTATTGATGAGACTTTTCTTTAACTCTCAAGCAATACAAGTGCAACAAATAGCAGCTGTAACTCCAGCTTTGGAGCTCCTCCTTGAACATGTGCCTGTCCATCGTGTGTATTTGCAGAGAATTTGATCTTGCTCTGGCAGAGCAAGGAAATCCAGAGCTGCTTTGGCCTCTCCTCCTGCTTATCCCTTATGTTGGCTTCTGTGCCTCTATTCGCACTGGGACAGACGTGCAGCTCCCACCCCTGACTCTATTCCAGGCAGCCTTCTTCGGCAGGCTTTAATCTAAGGTTACCCTCAGACACGTTTGCTGACAAATGGGAGTTTGTCCAAGCCAGGCTTGTCTCTGAGAGCCTGCTGCGTTTCAGTTTGGGTCACAGGGAGACCAGTTAAAGCTGGCGACAGCAAATGCTCTTTAATGAATCCACTCTTGGGTCTGGTCTGAAACCAGATGTGACTTAGAGAAACAGGTTTGCATTTTTCTTYAGCGTCCCGCTTGCCTGTGGAGTTGCTACGGGACATGTAAATAGGATATATTATTTTTCCTGTTTGTGCTCTCAGCAAATGCTTCAAGACCAAATATAAACAGAGGGGGCTTTTCTAGAAGAAAGATCAAATCTGAAAAGGTGAAACGGGACAGCAGCAGTTTTCTTTTACGAACTGATGCGATGTTAGGTGAAGTCGTGTCTCTAAGTTCACGGACCTGTTTAGGTCAAGCCCTTTAATATCAGAACATGTCTTTTGTTGGGATGCGATTTGATGACGTGAAGAGTTTTCAGTCCCTCCTAGCAATGTTCGATTCCTACATCGCTGTTCTCTCGTGGCTTTAGTCCCTCGATYGTAGGGTTCACTGCGCTTTTCCAAAGCAGAGGATGTCAACAACGTGCAAAAACGTATTTGGAAAGTCTGCTGCTGCCCTCACTGCAGCTTAGTCCACTCAGAAGCGCTCCTGGAGCAAAAAGAGATCCAGCACTCAAGAAGACGCTCGGTAACTCTCTCAAAAGGTACAAAACTGGACACCTTGAAATAACACTTGCCTTTTGAGATGTGTATTTGAAACATGATTCTGGTTTATAGCATCATTCATGATTTTGTTCATGTTTTGTCATTCTGAAGAAGTACTGGACCGCTGCCCTGCCCTGTCCTGCTCCCACACATTTAACCACAGTTTGCTCTGGAAGGGACTGCCTTTCTTCAAGCTCTTAACAACGTCTTGGCTCTTCATTTGCTCTCCTTAGAGATGGGCTGTGACCCTCTGGAGCTGTAATTCTTTAGCCTGGTGTGAGCTTATAAATATGTCACTCTGTGACTGTGAGAACCGAAGCTATTTTTTGGCCCAATAATGGCCTCGTTCTTTCAGTCGGGGAAATTGGATCATCTTGTTTGAGGAGGGGAACAAAAAAGAAACAAAAAAAGAGGAATCTGTACTTCAGCTTTGGATTCTGGGCTTTCCCAGCTGCTCAGTGCKTGGCTGTCAAGAATCTCAGGGTAAATTGCCAGAAAACCAGCAATTCCAATCCATATTTTTAAGAAGAGTGTTTTGTTCTGTTTTTCTTCTTCTCTCTATTTAATCAGGTCACCTCCACCCGAGTGAGGAGGAAGCTGAAAACTTATTTTGTGCGAGTCAGCTTCATCCTTTGGGACACACTCCTCTGTTCCTCTGAGTGACTGCCAAGGGGAAGCGGCCTCGCCCGTTTCTAATCCTAATTCACCCCCTTTAACTGAAGGTTTTGGCCGTACGGTCTGTTGGCTGCCAAGCAGGAACCGGGGAAGCCTTGAGATGTCTCCGGCTGTGGTCTCACRACCCTCGAGGTGCTAGAGCTGAATCTCCTTTCTCCAGCTCTGGTTGTACTTGGCTTAGTTCTGATTTTCTGTTTCATACTTGGGGCAATTTTACAAGGAAATTTTCTCTGTGTCAACTTTTGTCATGATCAAAACACCCACCACACCTTGCATTGCTAACGGAGCAGAAGTCTGTCCAGACGTGGCACACTGGTGCCACGAGCCCTCCGGTCTCGGGGGGGCTGCTTAATACCTAGCAATGCCTTTTCTATGCACTGTACTTATATTTTTCACTTTGCCCTCTTTTCCAGCTGCAAAGTATGTGCTTAGGTGCAGGTCTTTTCGTGCAGCCCATGAACGCTGATATGGATCGTGTAGGTTTAACCCGTTTGTCCAAATGGGGGCTACCTCAGGAGGCTGGWCCGTGCGGTACGTACAGGTGCTCCTGATAAGCTCTGCTATCATCTGAGTGACTTAGGAGCTAAATGGGTTATTTTCCCTTTAATTGCATCAGAAATCTGCTGGCTCTTTACAAGAAAGGTCAAGTTTACTCCTCTCACCAGAAACATTCTGCTCCACCGGAGCGCTTGGGGTTTTTCCCCTCTTGTGTTTGATGTGGACGGTCATTATGGCAACCTGGATTCAGTATTTGCTGTGCATTTGGTAAGGGTAACGGCACAGAAACCCACAAGCCTCAAACTTTACTAGTAAATCTTGATTTTATTCCATGTATTTGAACTAAACGTCCCTGGAACCTGTTTAAGGCCCTGGGAGGTGGAGTCCGTTCTCRTGTGGCCGGTTTTGCAGCTGTGATTACTGATGTTCCCAGCTTATGGATGTCTTGGAGATGTGACCAGCACAACCAAGCTGTCTTGTATTTCACTGTCAAAACGTGTCAGTGGTTGKGGTGGGAATGGGAAGTGATTTTTCTAAGCCAGGTGTTTTCCCCAAAATGCTCTTCTTAAGAATTTTCCCAGGACTGTAAGAACAGGAGTACATACACTTTCCTGCGCCCTTTCTAAAGTCTCCCTCTGTTTTCCATGACTCCGACCGGTGTTGGTAAACGTGGAGGCAGAGCCCATTGCCGGGAGGGGAAGCCTCGGCACATGGGGCTTCTTCATCCCGCTATAATGGTTCATCGTTGCTATAATTAAAGGTGCTCTGTGTTCCTTCACCCTGAAGACACCCTGCCCATCGCTAATACCTTTCCTTCTAGGGCAGCGTCTCTTCAGTCTTGTATTAATACCAACACCGTGGTTCTAGTTAACGTCTAGCTAGTACCCCGTGGTAACAGCTGAAGACGAAGCCTCCATCTGCTGCTTTTATTTAAATATTTGCACTATCGGGTTGCCCCTAGGTTAGCTGAATAGCGAAATGCAGAGTTCGGAGCGCTCTCCCTGCTTGATGCTCCTGTCGCTTTTGGGCTGAGACAACTTGGAAATGCCTAAAATAGCATGAAAATCCCTTCGCTGGCGCGGACTTTCAGCCTTGTTGGAAGGCTGTCTGAAATCCTCCTGGTGTAAAATGTTTGTATGTTTAGAATAATTAGGATAAAGTAAGATGTTAAATAGCCAAGCTTGTATGACAGCTTACATGACCTTGAAAAAAACCTGCAAATTGAGAGTGTCAAAATAACACGTTATTTTCAAAAATAAGAATCAATGAGTAACCAGGTATCCAGCAACGGGCTTGGCTTCAAAGAGCTGAGCTAACTCCACTGATTTCTGCAGCTTTTGGCAAAAGTATTAGTGAAATTTTATCTGCATAAAGAACAAATAGGGGTTTTAAGGCATTGCCAGATTCTGCAGATGGGGAATGTAGTATGTGATAAGTTGAAAGGCCTGTCTAGCAAAGGAACAAGGAACTAAGAAATCCTGGTCTTAGARTTCCTCTGGGATGGCCTTGGCCCTTCCCAGCATGTTGTTTTTCCAGGAGTTGATGCTCTATTCCAGGCACTTACAGAGTTTGAAAGGGAGTTTCCACTTTCCCTGCTATGCAGCCTCTCAGCTCCTCAGCGATACCAGCCCTGGGAGGGTTTTGGCTGCAACGGGATGCAGCCAAACCCACCCGCSCTACAGCTAAAGGAATTCTGCTCCAGAATTAATGGGAATGTTTAGGTTGCGTGTTACCTTTAATGTGTACTTTCTTCTGGTTTTGGAAAAAAAACAGAAGTGCAGCAAGAGACATGGCCACTTCAACAAATGGGTCGGTGCCCGGTCTTGCCCCTTCTTCCAGGCTGCAGGGAACCATCAGGACAGCCAATATGAGGGTTTTGAAGGCACCCAGAGAGTGGCCTCGTGGTCGGGTAGGAGCATTGGGGAGCAAGGGAGCCTTGGGAGTCGCGGGGCACGCGGCAGCGCTCCCCTAAACGACGCTGTGCGGCCGGCTGACACCGGGCCTGTCAGTAGACTCGATTTTTAAAGCGATTTAATGTTACATGATGTTTCTTTCCAAGCTCTTTCCTTCAAATCTACAGCTTTTTTTCTAAGTACAGSCTGGGCTAATTTGAAAACACTACGATATGTGGTATCTGTGTGGGTTTGGGGTTTTTTTGTGTGCTTTTTTTTTCCCCCTCCCTCCTTTCTGTTCTATAATCACAAGTGCAGCAAGATGCAAAGAAGCCATATGTCCTGACGGGGGGACTGGCCATTTCGTTACACCATATGGCCCATATTAACAGATCATCTGCTATCTTTCCACAATTGACTGTTTGCTGAAGGTAATTTATGGTGCGTTCCGGTCAAACTTGACGGCCTGTTTTCAACAGACTTAAGCAATGAGATGTTGTAAGAAAAACAAGATCATGTTTTTCTTCCCCGTACTCAGGTTTTTAATCTCTAGCTGCTTTAATGTGTAGTGGCCAAATGAAGAGAAAGGTCCTGCATCTTTTGGGGGGTAGAGAGAAGTAAAGGGGCGTTCCGTGCTCTGCCCCCTGCTCCTGCCGTTCCCTATGGATCTCTCYGAGGGCGGGTGGACGGGGAGGGTGACTTGATGGCCGCACAGGGTCACTCTGATGGGCAGGGACTGCTCATGGAGGGCAGGGAGAGCAGCCCGTCCCGGCAGGAGCTTCAGCCGTGCCGGGGCTGAGGGACAACCCACCGGGACCCTGATGTTCGCACCCAGTGCGTGGAGCTCATTGCGGCCTTGAAGCCCTGCCAGCAGCGCAGCTCCCGGTGTGGCAGGTGTAAACTCGAGGGCCTGCAGGAGAGGGAAGGAAGCAAAGGTCAGAGATAGAAATTTGGGAGCGGAATTCAGCCCTAAGAGTAGGAAACGGCCTGTGGGTCTGCCCCGTCCCGCCCCAGGGCTGTGACTGGAGGGAAGGAGCTTCCCGGAGCCTCGAGCTCGTGCCCGGAGGGAAAGGTCCATCTCGCTGCTCGTTCCCCTCGGGACGTCAAGTGTCAGACCAGCAGCTCCCACAGACGAAAGGCGACGCGTGAGCCACGCTACCCGCTAGTTCACAGGGTTGTTGCCCCCTGCAGACGTGCGTGTGTCCCCCGGTCCTTGCTTTAGAGGCATCTTGAACGCATCCTCATCGGMCAGGCGTTGCAAGCTCCGTGCCTCTTCTCTTCCATCCCCTCACCAACTCCCGGTCAGCCGTTAGGGCGCCCAGAAGTGATTTCTGTTTCCTGCTGGGAGCTTTATTCCACCTGTGTTTGCATCAGACAGCCACCTTCCAGCAGCGCCCTTCCCTCCTCCGTATTAAAGCAGCTGGGTTCAAGGGCCCCTGGGCTCTGTCACGCTTAAAGGAGGGCTCAAAGTGCAGTAGCTGCACGTGGCAGGAGACAACGTGGGATGAGGAGCTGCAGGCTCGGCTGCGCATCCAGCTGCCAGCGCAGAGCCCTGTGGTTTTGTGCTGCCTCCGTAATGAGACCTGGTAGCTGGGCTGTAACACAGAACACTGACTCCGGGACACAGGTATGGATCCACGTAATTATTTAGTAATGCTGCCAAATACCAGGATTAAGTATTTCTTCAGGATTAGCTTCTCATAAAAGTGGCACTGGAGCATGTATGGGGAAGCCAGAACTGCTGGAGAGAGCCGCTGAATGCTGTCGTGGCGAGACAGCCTGAAATCAGCCACTTACAAAAATCAGCTGTCAGAGCCATACCTGCTGTTGGTTCTTGCAGTTAAATAAAGCCCATAGACTGTATTTTTACTTGCAGATTAGGAGTTCTTACCTTGCTTTTGGGTTTTTTTTTGGCCCAGAACTGTTTGTTGTTAAACAGGTTGAGAAATTAGACGGTGAAATCTGGCTGAAACTCGAGCTTTTTTGACCGCAACTTTTGCCTTTCTTTCCCTGGGAACCCACGTTGAATCCTGCAAATTGAGGGCAGGCTGATGCTATGTCAGCTCCTGTGTGCAGCTCCTCTAATCTCCATTTCTCTAAAAAATAAAAGAGAAATTGAGATGGGTATTTCTGCAAGCACATTTTTTTAGGACCTTAGATGCRGTAACTGATTGGCTCAAAAGGCAGGACTAGAACGCTACACTGGTCTCAGCTTTTAACCAAGCGCATTTTCTTCAGCCTTAYGTGGTTAATCCCAAAATCACAGTCTAATGGTCGTGGTCCCCAGGCGGGAAGCGACCTGCTCCTCGTTGTCTGTAGCTGGGCACTGTGGTGGTGCAAGAGGGAYGCCGGCCGCCCTCCCGCCTTGTGAGCAGCGCCACGGACAAGGGAGCAGCGCAAACTCCTSCTCTGAGGGCCTAAACGCTACCTCGAGGTACCCGATCCGGTTATAAATGCCCTCTGCTAGCGAAGCCTTTCCCCGGGACAGTCTGTTTGAGGAACTGATGGCAATCTCGGCCCGTGGACCGAGGCCGGCGACGGCGGAGGAAGAGCCGCGGGCCTCTCCGCGTGGGTATTCAGCACTGGAGGCGGCCAAGTTGGCCATTGCATGTAAAGGAATAAAAAAACCACACATACATAAGAAYCTCTTTATCAGATGCTGGTTTTAGCTCTGCTGTTCAGCATTCCTGCTCATTCCAAGTGTACTTTGTGGCTCCAGGCTGAAACCCTTTCCACGTAACTCAGAGTAACCCGAATTCCTCTCTATTTGCACACACATTTTACCCTACGACCACATCCCAAGTCCTATTTGGGAACCGCAATGAAAGTCCATAATTTAGGTAACAAAAAAATATGCCATAAATATACAATACTGGATACTGTCAGTGTTGTGTGTCCCTCATCCATTACCGTGAGTTGGCAAAGAACAACACCCCACAGGYTCGTACTGGGATCAGTTCTGGATCGGTTCTCTACCCCTGCCAGGGAGAGACTCTTTTTGGCACGAGGAAAGGGGAAATGATGATAAAATCCCACTCTAAGTACCTATGTAAACAAAAGCTGAAAATTAAAACTTCATCAAAGTCTTCTAAATAAGGAATAAATTGGGAAGATGAAACACTTAAGACTAGACACTCAAGTGGGATTAATGGCAATACACTAATGATAGAAATAGGTACAAGCTGATGCACTTGTTATTTTAAAAGCCCCAGATCAAGATCAAARACGTATTTCACTTCCTGAAAGACAGAGGGCATTCAGTATTGGTCTGAAAATAAGGATCTTGAGTGCAAGCTCCAGGAGACTAGGGAGCAGCACAGGGCAGCGGGGCCACCACTAAGCCAAGAACATTTTTATCCCCGTGGTTCTGTTTTTCAAAGTAAGAAGGCAGAGGGTTGGTTTGTGCCCCCGCCGGGACCTGGCCAGACCTCTTCTCCTTCCTCCGCCCGAACCGGGCCGGGCTCGGGGTCCCTTCGGGTCCGCGCGGCTCCCGGCGCTCCGGGCCACGGAGCGATCCCGGCTCCGCGGAGGCGGCCCCGGGACCCGGCGCAGCCCCCTCGGCGGCCTCTGGCGACGTGATAAGCATCTGTCTTATCTCCAAAGCGCATGTTTCATGTTCGACTGTGAAAAAACACCCTCCTGTGCCGGGTAATAAACTGTTTGCAAAACAACACTGCTCATGTTTAACTTAGCTGTTAAGTCTTCATCCTTCTGAGCTTCATCTYCTTAGAGGTGGCCAAGGCTGGCAATACGGAACTACGTTGTTACCGGGCAGAGCCGGCCTAAGCCAAAAAAATTACACCCCACCATCTCATTAGSGTGCAGATGAAACCCAGATGCACAGACACTCAAGCTCCTCCTGAGGGAAATGTTAAATGGTACCTGTAAATAATCTCATCTCAGCCTTTTAACACTATGGACGTGTGTAAACAATTCYTGCAGCAGGGAAAGCCACTCATCCCTGGCTCTGTTTTGATCAAGTCTAGTGCTTTAACAAAAATCAATAAATAACCTCACAAAAAACGAGCCCAACCCTCACGGAGGGGCCGGCCCCTGCCCAGCGTCTGGCTCCACAGGACCAACTTCCTGAGCAACCTGCCATGTGCTGAATTGTGTACATGTAAATGTGATCTCCCCATCTACTATAACTCTTCGGGCGGCTTCTTCCGTCAGTTTTAAACCTGAACATCTTCATATTTCTTTCCGAACAACAAGATGCTCCTATTCTAGGCAATTTTGCTCTTATTTTGASTCACTTCTGTACAAGGGGCCAATCTTTATATTTTCTTTTCCTGCCATCTTTCCCCTAATTTATCTGCTTTAACCTTGGTGWTCTCCCCTTGCTTCCTGCACCAGATTTGCATTTTCTTTTGAGGGAAGAACAAAGCATTGCTGTAAATTTGTGCCCTTTAGTTCTTGAGAGCGCACAGGAGCCAGCAAGTCTCGTTACGCAGCAGCGCACGGGAGGGCACGAGGAGCGAGCAGTCATGTCAAGCTTGTGATTTCACCTCCGCTTTAGGATTCTTTGTGCAAACTGTACGTTTTTGTGCTGTGCTGGACACTGTTTGACCCAACCTCTGGGTCTCTGCTAGAACGAGGTGCTAAACCCCGGGGTCAGCCCAAAAGGGAGGCATGAAAACACCCCAAAAGAAGCCCAGGGGCAGCCAGCTGTGCCCCTGCATGTCGGGCCTTGCCAGGCTGGGGTTTTATTAGAGGAATGATAGTCCTTGGAAAGAGCCGGGGTGGAACCGAAGCAGAGGAGAGCTCTCATCGGTGGGGAAGCTGCAGTTTGCACCACGTGCAATATCCCTCAATGCACAACATTGAGATCCTCCCCAAAGCCTCCACCAACCACCTCTCCCCTGCCTTCAGCTGAAGGACGTTAATTAGATCACCTTAATGAGGCACAGGCTCACAGCATCAGCTGGCAATATAAAGAGTCGGCTTTAAAGCCTCCACCAGTGAGCTGGGAGCATTTGCAGAGGCAGCTGTGTGTTGGTAAAGATTTTGCTAATGAGCTTGTGGGGGGTTTAATAGATAGAGTATATAAAGTGTGGTGGTGGGTTGCTGTGTTATGTGAGTGTTAGGGGAGCTGGGTAAATTTTGCTGGGCAAGGAAGTTCCTAATGGATGCTGCTGAAACTTAGCTTTGGAGGCTTTCAGACTGCCTCTGCTGGTAGAAACAGAAGCAGTAGATGAGCCTGTAAAACTAATAATGGCTTAGAGCTGATTCCTCTTCAGATATTCAGATCACTTTGTTGTTATTTTGTTCCCCTCTTTGAAATGGGGCTTCACCAAGCGACTTCATGAAGAGAGAATTAGGTCCTTTTTTACTCAAGTTGCCCCAGTGATGAAGATTATTTATTGTGGTTTCCCAAACAGAGGGCAGACCCACACATAATGATTGAACTACCTCTGTTTCCCTCCATGTGATTTAAGAGCAGGTAATGATGTGGACAGTACTTTCAAGACTGTGAGAGGACACAAAAGGTTTTAGTGCGTCCCAGTCACTGCTTACCAGTCTCCAAGCTGAGAAACCCAGCCCAGCAGCATCAGTCTCTCTTCTGGAGTCAGTCTTCAAGGCACCAGCAGAGGCCAGAAATCGGAGGCAGCTTGTGCTTTCGGAAAGGTTGATTTTGTTGTGTCTGACAACTCTCTCTTCCTGCTGGTAGCTGTATGAATAAAATGAGCCCATAAGACTCCAGCATAATCCAGATACCCTTCCCAGGAGCAATAAGWTCCTCATAACACAAGGCAGAGGGGCCTCTGGAGCAGGAATGCTTTGAGGAACGTCCTTAGGCAGCTGCGGAACCAGAGCTTTAGGGACGGATCGGCCTTTTCCTATGCAGAAGCTACCGTTGCAGTGTGGCTGGAGCAGCAAATGCCGGGAGAGCTGCTCCACTTGCATCCCAACGCCCTTCCGAGGAGCCTCCGGATTGCAGGATGGCAGCGGGAAGCGCATGCGGGACACGCCGGGCAGGTGAGTCCGTCGGGACACGGGACCGGGCTGCACCGCTGAGCAGCGCAGGGCTGAACCCGCCTTGTGCCAGAGCATCCGCCTCTGCCGCGGTCCCTTTTGGCTCCCGCGGTCGCGTCGGGTTTGGAGGTGAGAAGTTGTCTGCAGAGCTGGGAATCTTTGGGCTAGTCTAGAAGCTGGTCTCTAGCTTCCGGTGTTTACGCGTGTCTTTAGGCTGAAGTTTCCCAGAGCGTTTCCGATGGGAGGGTACCGTGGGTACGTGGGCTCGACGGGTGCCGCTGCCGTGCCGGGACTGCTGCTCTGGGGACCGCGCGACCACTTTCCAGCCATCCCGGCGAGACGGGAATCCCATATCCTGCTGTCCTGGGGAAAAAAACTGCCTATGTTCTTTCAATCAGTGGAAAGCATCTGCTAGACCAATGCAACGTTTTCTTACCAGAGCTTTGGTTTCAAAACCAGTCTTTCTTTTGTTTTGTTTTTTAAGAGTGAAATTGAGGCCGAAGCTGTGCATGTGGTGCTTTTCCTTTCTGTGACATCCCTGAGCGTGCACAGTCCTGTCATAGCCTGTTAAGACCTTCCACTATGAGCCCAACATTAGAAAGCAATGTTAGGGTTACTCTTAAGCTGAAGTCTAAAGCGTGAAGTATACAGGGGAAAAAATACTAATCGCTTGGCTCTTGCCCACTTTGACAGCGGTCAGTGCCAGCGCTGTGGAAGGCTCCTGTCCCCGTGGATGTTTTCTTTCCCTGTCCAGCCTAGCTGTTGTTTGCAGTTTGGCTCTTGTGCTTTGCTGATGTTTGCTGGCAGTCTAATGAGCAGGTTAAGCAAAATCGGAGAACAAGTAGCTGAAAGAAACTTGATTAAAATGAGTAAAAAGGATGAAATCTCCCTTTTGATTGTTTCAGTCTGCAAACGTGTGCCTCTCGGAGCAAGGCCATGGCTTGAAAGAAAGAAAGAAACAATGAAAGAAACCTGTATCAGCCTGGTTGTCAAGGAGTAAGTGGTCATAAGCAGAAAGCAGGTCGAAATCCGGATCCAGCTTGTGTTCCTGGCATTCCGTTAAAAATACTAGCCTATGTGTTTGCAGGCATGAGGCTAAGCCAAAGTGGGTCAAACTGACCCATATTATATGGGAAAGACCCAAATCCAAAATTAGGTCTGATTTTAATTATTCTACTTGCACCTAATGYGAGGCTGTCACGTGCTACCAAGGGTTGGACTGAGCGTGGAGCTTTGCAACTCCAAACTCTGTGGATTTTACACCGTTTCATGCCTGCTAAGGACGGGCYGCTCTTGGCAGGAAGCCCTGCAGATGCAGGCTGGTTTGCGTGATGTGTAAGGAGCAACTTTCTGGTGTATGGACTTGTGAAATTGTATGGAAACAGCATTCAAACTTGTTGGTTAAACAATATGCAATGTTTTGTTTTGCTCTAGCAAAGAACTTGTTCACCCTGACAGATGCAAACCCACAGCAAAAACTTTTAGGAATAGTTTGCTGAAAATAACAATTGATATAAGAGCAGATTGTTGTTATTGAGTATCGTAATGCTTTTCCTTTTTAAAAAGATAAAGTAATAATAGGAGGTTGTTCCAAGATCTGGACTATGATCCAAGAACGTGACCCTTTATCCAGGGTACCGGCCCCTTAGCTTCCAGGTTTGGCTCTTGGACCTCAGCATCTCCATGGTGTTCTGTGAGGGACAAGTCAATAGTATCTACAAGCCAAAGGCAAATTGTCAAGCCCTCCAGGGTGACTGCTGCAAAGCAAAATTCCTACAACTCAATAAATCCTTTTGCTTTCAATCTAAGGTAAATCCAAGGAATTTTCTCCCCAGGCTCCTCCTCGTGCTTTKGTGGGAGCGCGCAGGGCGGATGGTCCCAGGCAAGCGGTGCCCATGAAGGCCGGGCGGCCGGAGCTGTGTGCGCAGGAGGGTCCTGTGGGTCTGCCCCACACGTTAGGGGAAACGCTTGTGTGGGCCAGCGTTGAGGTGCCGGGTCACGGCGGTTCGTGCCGGTGGTTCGTCGTGGGTAAACGGTTGGGTTTTACCTCATGAAGGAGCCACGGAGCGCACAGAGCAGCCCCGCCGCCCTCCCCTGCAGCCCGGCTTCGGTCCAGCCGCTCTCGCCGGGCCGAGCGGCATTGGGGAGCGGGGGCCTGGTCGGCTGGTGCCCCGAGGGGTTCAGGGGACCACCGGCTGCTTCTCCGGCTCTAACGGCAGCTCTGGCAGCTGATCAGGCCAAGGTCGAGGTGACCATGAGCGCACGTGTCCCCAGAGGCCCTGCCCTCATCCCCAAGGCCCTATCGACACACGTGCGGTTACCAGTGACGCAGGTTAAACCGAAGGTTAAACTGCGACTAGTCTGGTATTGGTCGGAGGAGAGAAAATATTTCCATGTAGTGTGCTTGGTAGATGGTTCCTTTAGAGAAAGACGAGGGGGAATTAGGTGTGATGAGCTTGTTGCTTTGTCAAATGAATTGTCCACAGAGTAGTTTTCTTGTGTCTTGTATTACCCAGAAGATGTTACAAGACGACATTAGTTGCAGCCAGAGGTTTTCACTGATCCAAGTCTCCTCCTGAGGCCGTGTTGGGGGATCCGCATCCGTGGGCACCGGCCACCTGAGAAGGCCAAAAATCAGGCCTGGGTTCCTAAAACCCTGGCAGCTTCCAGAGGAGCTGAGCAAGGCTGYTGTTATCCCGTGATGGCCGTGGCTCCGGACTCGCTCCGGCCAGCGGTTCCCTCTCTCCCGGCTCAGTGCGGTGCCCGGGCAGGGGCTGCTCTGTCCCTGTGAACGGGCTCTAACTGCCCCTCGCTGCTCCCTGGAGGGCCGCAGGGGCCAGGGGGTCTGGGAAGACAGATGGGGTCCGACTGCCTTTGGGGACATCCCAGATATGGGCTGGAGCCCTGGCCTGTCTGAGCCCGACGAGATGGAAAATCAGGACCATTGGGATTCCTGATCCTGGATAGGGAGCTCTGGAGCGATGGGGCTTGGTGTCCCCCCTGTCCTGACACACTTAAACTCCTCATTGGGGTGCCCACCTTGCCATGTGTGTTGTGCAATAGCCAGGAAGTCTGTGGTGAGGATACAGCTTGAAAAGCCCCACAGTTGTGGGGAAAAACCCAGTGCGTTAGAGCGAAGGAATCCACGGGGGTGGGAGTTGGCCCAACTCTTGTGAAGAAGGAGCTCCATTTTGCTCGCTCTTCACATCTGGATGGTCGCTGTACTGGGGAGCGGTGCAGGCAGGAGGGGAGGTGTCCTTGGGGAGAGCGGCGCTGGGGAGTGGAGTCGCTGTCCTGCCTCTCAGGAAGCCGTCCTAGATCTTGGAGCGGTGGCACCCGGGATCACACAGATGCCGTGGCCATTCCCATGCCGGACGGGCACGCAGCTCTGCTCGGTCTCCCCATGGAAGGTACCCAGAGGCTTATTTATTTTCTTTCCTTATCCCCTTGTTGTTGTAGTTCAGTTATTACTAGGGGAACACAGAGGTTTGGGGGATGTGGTGGTGTAGCTGAGAGTCTAGCTGGCCTCTCCTGGGCTGCTGCTGTCTTCTTTGTGCTTATACAGACTGAAATTGGGAAGCTTTATAGTGATGGATTTGGGGAGACGCTTAGAAAAATCTGCAGTTATTGAACAAACTGAAACCTAACACTTAAGCTTCTGAAAGCCACATACATGGCATTAAAATCCACAGCAAAGCGTCGTGTTTTTCCAAATCACCCCGTGATCCGGATTCGTGTCCGAATTGGTGTATTATAGTAACAGGTAACACAGTAATGGAGTACAGGGCTTCCCGCTGGTGCCTGGCAGAGGTTTCTCCTCTAGAGGGTAGCAGTTACCTGCGCTCCTTTTCTCAGAGGAAAACACGCGGCACTGCCGGCCTGGGATTTAGGCGCACCGCTTCAGCTGTGGGCGTCCTTGCAGCAACCGCAATTTCCAATGGATCCCCTGTTTGCCAGGAGCGTGATAGGGAATAGGGAAGAGCAGTGCATCATTTGTCCTTTGCCTCTCTATAGAATACATCAGATCCTCTCTGGCCAAGACTTGGGTCAATTTATTTCCCATCACTTTGTGTCACCCTGGCTGTGTGCTAAGCAGAAACACAATTTACTTTTTGCATTTGAGGCCAGGACTGAGTTTCCACTGGTACACRCACGATTATGTATTTTTAGCAAATTAAAGTGATAAAATAAGCCCAAAATGCTGGTAAGGAAGTGGAGTTAGGTTGCTAGATATTAACCGAAAAGGAGTTCATCATAGAATGTCGTGCCTTTTCTGGCGCTGTAAATGGGGTGCAAGAGGCTCGGCTTTGCTTCGGGGGCGACGAGGCCTGATGCACCACGGACGCGTGGCCGGGTGTCCGTCGCCGTCAGCTCCCGGCTCTGCATCGTGAAGGAACTGGTTTCCATGCGGTGTTAGTGGTTTCAGCATTAAAAAAAAAAAGCTTTATGGAAGGTAAAAGGTGCTGGGAAGGTGCTCCTGGCCGCTTGAGAAGGTTTCTACYGCGGCGCTTGATGTCTCTTCTGTTACTGGAACCTGTTGTCATTTGAAAGCCTCAGCTTACTGTTGTATTTTCCTCAAGCAGAACTTATTTTAGAACTTGTTGGTTTCAGAGAGACCTCATGATTCCTCTTTTTGGGATGATGACTTAGCAAATTTCACTTCTATTTCTGTCATCTTCCAGAAACAGGGCAGGATTTGTGTATTGCGGGAAATAGAGCTCATGCCAAGAGGCCCGGGCCTATGTGACGGCTCCGTCTTTCTTCCCTGGGCTGTAAGTCTCACACAAAAATCTATCATCCCCTTGGAATCCGACCCTTTGCTCGGTGTTGCTCATTGGGTTTGGTAACCGTTCCCGTCTCCCAGCCAGCAGCGTGGCCATCGGCCCCGTCCCCAGGCTGCCGCTCCCCAGCCTTGCACGGCCGCGGGATGTTGGTCGGGCCGTTCGAGCCGCTCCGATAGCGGCGGCCACCGCTCTGGGAATGAGCAGGGGACACGAGAGCTGCCTGTTCGGGTCCCCTGCACCACAGAACYATTATGGCTGGAAAAGACCTTCMAGAGCATCAAGTCCAACCGTAAAGATGCCGGTGCAAGTAGAAAATTGATGTTTGCAACCCATAGGCCAAGTGTATTAAGCCAGTTTGACATTACCTGTGGCTAATAATAAGCAGAATAATAAGGTCCCCCGTGCTCCCAGGAGGACGCGTTGCGGGTCCCGCTTGGCGCTTTCTCTCCTTTTATAGTCCTCTTGACATTCGTGCATGGGAGAGAGGATCTATCAAGTTTAGGAGGGATATCTGTTTGGAGAACGGTCTCCTGGAGGAGACCCTGGCCAAGGAAGGTGCTTGAGTTCAGCCCGTTACTTTGCTAGGTTGACCCCTGGTTGTGATGGTGCAGGATTTTGGAAAATGTGTGGGTTTTTGTGGGTGGGTTTGTACAAGGAACAACTGTGGTTTTTTTGTTCGTCCTCTGTTCTTCACTTTGTTGGAAATTCACTATGGAATAACAGGGATAGGAGGCAAAGCTGCGTTCAAAATAATTTAGGAATTTGCCCCTCGGTTTATTGTGTAAACGTTGCTCGAAAGTTATTGAGGCTTGGAGAAAAAGCAGTAGAGGTTTGAACCCAGGACTGTTTGGGGGAGTAAGCAAACGCAAACAACCACCTTTTCTTAGAACATTCCTCTCGACAGCCTTGGGGAATGATCTTCGGAAGGACCACTGCTCCTATGGGAAAGGAGCTGCAATGCGTGCTGCCATTTAGGGGTGAGCGTTGCAAGCGGGGAGCCGCCGCACGAGCGAGTACTTTAAATGCGCCATGTGCTCCCTGTCCTTCGCCTCTGAGGCCACCTAGCAATAAAACACGGTGGTTCTCCATGTGCTCCAGCCTCTGCGCCGCACGTCCTCGAACCTGCAGGTTCAATTGCAGTGAGGATGAGGGTGGTGATAGTCCTGAGTGGTTCCAGCAGAGAAAAGCTATCGGAGCTCGGCTGTGTTATGAGTGTTTTCTGTTCATTTGGTTCCTTTTCATTACTCTTTTTTGGGTATGGAGACATAAATAATGGTCAATTCCAGCTCTCCTATGGGTTTGCAATATAGCTGTAGCAAAACTCCTTTCACAGAAGTTGGCAGGAGTCCTTGCTAACTAGTGAGTATTTAGGGCGCATAGAGAGCATACTGGAGCAGAGGTTTAATCACGGAGCGACAGGTTTCACATTGTGCTGATCGTTATAGGAAGATGGTAAAATGTGCTTAAAATAGGATTTGCTGGCTTAGAAAGCAGGTGGCAGGATAGAGATGCACACTTTTAAGATTTGCACTTGTTTCCTGATCAGGTCAAATTCCAAGTAACTTMTTTGTTCTGGATTAGACTTTTCTGGTAAATCTGGAGAGACTCGAGATCTCCACTGGCTTTGGAATTTGCATTTTTTGTAATTAATGGCCACTGAACTGACTCTTGTAGTTTAATGCATCCACTGGACATAAGTGGTTTGAAAACACCAATGAGATCCCCTCAGAGGGTTTGGACTCCTGGCCTTCTATCAGACTTTCCTTTAGATACTGTCTGTCTGGACAAAAAAAGAGAAAAAAAAAAAAAAAAAAACAATTTTAAGGAAGCTTTTATTTTGGCAGACCCTGATTTTCAGATAGCTGTGCTGATCATTAGGATGTACCATAAAACTCCTCCATTTCCATTGATGTTTGGAGAGACAAGGAAAGGAATGATGCACAGGAAAAATGATGTTAGCGTCTCCTTTATGCCCTGCGGTKGTTAGACTCCACGGCACAGTAGTGTGCCAGACAAAATCACTGTATATAATGCTATATATATTCTTAAAGCATTCCAAGACATCAGTACTTGTAGACTGTTGAATAAAGAGCAGGAGCTAATTCTGCAGCGGCTCTTTTCTAGCGTTGCACTTTGTTAATGTAGCTTCGTAGTCTGAGACTAGAGCAGTCAGAAAAAACAAAACCCGAGGGAACGCAAGGAGGGAAGGAAGGGTGCTTGAATAGGTAGATTAGAAGGTGTTTGGATGGACCTTAACAGTTAGAAGGTTCCCTTTAGGGCAGGAACCGTCTTTGAGGTGCAACGCTCGAGGATGTGGCCAGGTCTCCTCGGGGACTTGTAATAATGTCACCGTTTCGGGCAGTCTTAACGTGGGCAGCGGCGAGGCAGGAGATGAACAGTTGAGGGGAGCTGCCCCGGGATAATAAATAGCGGGGTGAAATTGGGAGGAAAATCTTAATTGGAATTAACGAGCTGCGGAAAGCCTTTGGATCTGTCAGCCGGTGCGACTGCCTCCCGAGAGCGAGGGGATCGTGCCTGCCATGTGCGCGTTGAAAGCGGGTCTCGTGTCTGCGATTCGGGGAGTTAACCGGAGTATGTGGATAATTGGAGCTGACGCCAGGATTTATCTTCTCTGATTGACCGGCGATCGCAGCGGCTCGTGGTGGAGCTGTCGGGGCAGCTGTTTGCACTGAAAGTGCCGGCGGCTGACAATACGGATCCGTTTCTGCTYCTCTACGTGCTCTTTGAAGAAACACTTCAATCACTGCGATAGACGGTGCTAATCAGTCTGCAGGAGCATCCTCACCTGGGGCTCCGTGTCGTAAATCTTCCCGGGCCGATGCTATCGTATGTCAGTAGGAAGCCATTTAGGGCCATTACCGCTAAATGCTCCATCGGTCTGAAAAAGTGGGCCCATTTTGGCCAAGATTATAAAAGGAAAAGGGGTTTGGCCACATGTGTGAAGAATAAATAGCCGGTATTTCCGCAAAAGCTCCCGTTTTATTTGAAGCTCATATGGGACCTGCTGTAGAAACGAGATGCGCAATTACATCATCCTTGCTATTTTCCCAATATTTTCTGCTTTGAATTGCTATGAAGAACATTATTTTTAAAGCATTCGGACTAGCTACCTGTTTCCTAGCTCTCGCAACAACCCAGGTAGCGCCTGTAGCTCGAGGTCCTCTCTTAGTCCCCTGTGGAGGCAGCACACTGTATTTTGTGAAGCTGAATTTACAAGTCACCATGGCCATCGTACAGTCTGCCTTTGAAATTGTTCACTAAGGATTATGCTGTGCATGTGAGTTGTTTTCCATATTCTAATGGTTTTTGATATCTACCCCTCATTCCTCAGGTCCCTAGAGGAATTCTTACCATTGTAAGCTGTTGACCTTTTTTAGATGGAAAAAAAATCATCTATTTGTCAAAATGGGGAGTATTTATTGAAATGCTTTGAAATAAGGGTGTGAACTTGGCTAAACCGATCAATCGTGGAGAATTGTAGCCAGTATTTGTTAAATCTCTTCCGTCAGGATTGCGCCGATGCTCCGGTCAGTTTTGTGTCTTTTTACAAGCTGACTTACAAAGAATGAAATGTTTCATGTATGAAGTCATTAGCTGTTAGCTCTTATTAGCTGTTTTCTATAGAAAAGCTGTATTTCCCAGGTGTCTAATGCTCCTTTTGGATCGGGTCAGCCATTTGTGCCTAACTTGCATCCCTTTGGGAGACATGCCAGTTATGTGGAAATACAGGCTAGGCAGTTTGGTTTCATCTGCTTAAATTGCTGAAACTTCCTGGTGATCTTGTTCTTCTCTTTATACACTGCTGAATAAATAGTTGCCCAAAGGAGAAAAAAATTTAAAAAGTGATGCTGGTGGGTGCCACCGAGGAGGCCTGGCGCCTGGGCAGATTTCAGAATCTTTTCGGGACATTTGAGACTTCAGCAGCAGTGGAATATACCTCCTGCTCAGATTTTTTATTTATTTATTTTTCTTCCTGCCAGACTTATTACTCTAAGCCAAATTTAAAGGTTGAACAGTACGTTYGAGGGCCGCATTGAACTGCATCCGGTTCGCCGGATGCTCTGATTTTGGGGTGTTTTGCCTCAGACAAATATCACTTACATGAGGCAGGTTTTGTAAATCAGTTCATCAGAGYGAATTTGGTAACGTGGGCGAGGAGCGACCGCGTGATGCAGGGCTATCTCCCTCCCGTTCTTTCTGGAATTTGTGGCTGGTGGACTTGTTCATAACCGGCCCGGCCAATTTTCACACGCAGCAGGGCATCACATTGACAATCTGAGCAGCCGTGCTGAGGAAATAAAATAATGCCCATATTGACCCGACAAAATWTCCGTCGAGGCTCCCGTTTTGCGGTCCGAACGGGCTCTCCGGCGGGACACGGGGAACACGAGGCCATGGCGGGCCAGGCTGTGGGACACAGCTCTGCAAATTCCCATTTGGCGGCTTCTTAGGTGGGAAGAGCTGAAAGGAAGAAAACTTGATATGAACATGACCTTTGTTTATGGTAGAAAACTTTCACAGTAGCAGTTATCCGTCTCCTCTCTCTTTACTGGCTGTCTTGCTGAATTACCTGTGTTTCCTTGCAGTTGGTCCAACTCTTTAATTAATCACATCCCTTTTCTCTGACCTCTCTGTTGCCATGGAAATCTCTCGCTTGATGCTTACTAGYGTAGTCAGAGCTGAGGCTGAGTTTTCTGGTCTCCTATTTTAATTCTGAGATTGTCGACAAGCAAACTGGAAGGCGGTCGCTTTGGGGTCGCTGTAGGTTTCTATGTGGAGTCGTTTGCGCTCGCTCGCTCATYTACCTTCCCATTCGGAACATGCTTCTCTTAGATTCAGTATTAACAAATTACTGCTATCGGTCACTACGCTGCCTTTCTGTTTACGTGTGTGGCTCTACAGAGGCTGCACTGGATCTAATGAAGCAGTAGCATCATTTTTCACGGCCGTATGTGGATGCCGAGGTCAACTGTGGCTCGTCTCTTTTTTTGACCATAGGCCAACAGATTTTTTTTTTTTTTTTACCAAGAGGAAGTTGGGGAATGAAGGAACGAGCAATGACTAAGTTTAAGTACCTCTTGGAGGCTTTCCCRTAAACCCTTGACCTCCCAGACTCTAAAGGAAAAACGTGAATATTTCTGTTGTGTTTGTAGAGGCAGTTTCTGCAAACCCCGCTCCCTCGAGGAGAAGTCTGCGGGCAGGGCCAAGGGGAGAAGCCCCAGCTCGGTTGTGGATAAGCCGCACGGTTATCCCGCTGCTGGCTGAAGGCAGCTATAACCCGCAGCGGGCTCGGACCCTGTTAAGGCTGTCACTCCGAGGGAGCTTGAATCGCACGCTTTTATTCCGAGTTTACATTTTTGTATTGTTTATCTTGGCTTAAAAACTCAGCTCAAAGACTGTGCTAGATCTTTCAGAATTTATTGTAAACAGAGCGAACATCTGCATTTACAACCTTTTCCCCCTATATGGCGTTAGTGAGTAAAACACAGGTTCTATTATTAGAAGGAAAAAGTCATAGTAGCAGCCAACTRCAGCCAACGTGGAGGTTCTTGTGGTTTTAGCATACAAATCGCATACAAATTTTGCAGACTAGGTCTGTATGAGCAAAACCAAAACCCAAACGATGGTGGCAAGGGACCTCTTAGGTGGTACCTCTTGGTACCTCTGTGGTAAGACGTCTCATGCCTCCAATGTGGTAATGACACTGCACCCTGTATCTGGTGTCAGGTGTGAGTTGTCATCCTAGATCCCAAATCCGGCTTTGTTGCATCTAAAGCAAATACATGAATAAATTAAAAAGGAGAAAAATCCATCTGCCAAGCTCGATCTCTCCTTTGCGTGGTTCAACACTTCATTTCACATGTGCAGGGTGGAGGTGACATCACAGGAGGTATTTGGTAGGGAGGTAAGGAGGGAGCAGTAGCCACACTTAGAAAAGGACCTGAAAAATGAAATGTCAAAATTAAAGCAGGCTGAGGGGTGGCAGGACTGTGCGTAACGGTGCCGCTCTGCGGACAAACCCCGGGCAGAGCAGACGCGGCCATAAATAAGTGTCCAAAAGCATGCGTGCGATGGGGAGAAGCCGCGTACAAAGTGTTTTCAGGAGTTTCCATGTTAATGTTAATTTTATTTTCCTCGAGGGCACCCTGGCACACCCTTGTTTTACGCTGCTCCAGCAAGGGCCACCTCTGGACACTGGCAGGAAGGCTCCGCCGCTTGGCAGGGCGCCCCCGCCAGCAGCAGCGCGGCCGTTGCGGCCGTTACGGCCGTTAGCGGCGGGCGGGGCCGGCGCGGGCGGGGGGGGNTACGGCCGTTAGCGGCGGGCGGGGCCGGCGCGGGGGGGGGGGGGGCGCGCATGCGCAGGCGCCGCCATGGCGGCAGGTAGGGGCAGCGCAGCGGGAATGGCGGCCTGGGGGCTCCGGCCTTCGGGGGAGCCGAGGAGCAAGGTTTCCAGCAGTAATCCCTCCTTCTCCCCCYTTTTTTTTAACCTCCATGAACAAACTTTCTAGCCGTTATCCCTCCTTCTCCACTTTTTTCCGCCCGCCCTCTAGGGTTATTCAAATATAAGCAGTTGTTGCTAGTCTCTATTGTGCAAGGGGCATTGGAGTAAACGTTGGAATATGGAATATATATATATATACATATATATATATATATATATAGGAATATGTTTGAGAATTAGCCAATTTAGGGAGCTCGTGTCTGCTTTGTCCCGGCCAGCCCCCACGCCCGGCTCCGAAAGGGCGGCCCTCAGCCCTAGACCTCGGTTTGAAGCTCAGCGGGCTGACCCTTTCTTTGAACGCGCTACCTCTAAAACCAAAACGCTTCTAAACTCCTGTCACGGAGCCTCTGTTATTTTTTCTGAATGATTATTTTGCAGTGCGTGTAAAAGCAGGAAAGCAAACGCTGCAGATCCAGGGTCCCAAGATGCGTGCTTTCATTTCGTAATAATAATTGTCACTGAAGGAATTGTTCATTTCTACCATCTGCTGTGCTGGGGCGACTGCCGAGTAGAGCCGAKCGGCAGCAAAGAAGTTAATATGGACAGGCCCTAGCAATGGGCACTCGTGAGAACGCTCGTTCTGGGAATGCTTAGGCTGGGCAGGCGTTATTAGAGTTGGGCTAGCATTTTATGTCTAACTATGGGGTTTGTTTGTTCCTCATTGTATCTCTGGGAACTGGAAGGCACGAGCGGGCCAGCGATGCCGGGCAGAGCTTGCCCTTTCCCGGCGACTCCTTTCCACGCGCGGGAGACGCTCCCGAGGATGYGTCATGGGGGCGGTCGGCGTCCCCCGAGGCGGCGCATCGAGCCTTGCGCCTCTCTGAGGCGGCCCGTAGCTCGTGCCTACTGATTTTTTGGGACGGCTGCCCCGATGGTACGTACTCGGAGGTGTGTCAAATAGAAATAGCGAAGCTTCTGTTCATAAGATACCTTAAGGTTCCATGATAGCAAATGAACTTGCCTAAATTATGACATCGTGACCTGGTCCCTTGGCCTCGTAAGTACCGTAGATGATTAATTGTACGTTTTCTTTGCAGAAATAGAAGCCGGAGAAGCCTGCGACTGACCGGCCGCGGAAGGGCCGTGAGACTTCCTCCATCTGCTCGGGCATTTGAAGGTACGATCTAGAGGGCTCTCGGAGTAGCTGGCAGCGAATCCAAGTAGAATTGTTTACATAGATCACCTGGAGCTTTGTGAAATGCTTCCGAATCCAGGCGCCTCTTCAGGCCGACTTGTGAAAAATGTTGCGGCCTAATTGGTGTTCTCGCAGAAGCGACACCCGTGAACATGGGCTCTTGAGAAATCCCTACAGGCCTGAGTATTTCCTGGTTACTGTTAGGCTCGGCTCCCCCAAGTTTCTGCTTGTGTGAATTTTATTTGCTTCTGTTTCCCTTGGTGCCATTAGAGGGTTATTTTTCTGAACTCCGTGAGAGGAACCCAAATTAATCTGAGGCCCCTCTAGCCCAACATCTCGAGCAATTTTGTCCGAGAGGCATTTTCTAAAAGTAGATGGGGAAAAAAAAATCATCTCACGATGCTGTGTTTTGCAGAGGGGTGGTCGGGAGCTGCCGACCGTTTCTGTTTCACCAACTGGTTTTTATTTTGTTGATAAGTTGCAAAGAGTACACGGTACAGGTAAGGCAGAATGCATCTGYATTTACTTTCAAACTGTTGTTCTTTTGTATATGTTTATTATCGAAAATGTGGAATATACTCTGATGAAATATATTTTTTAGAGATTTGAACAAAGAACTATAAATCAAAGAACGATTGACAACTACTGCGAGCTCTTGTGCCCACATCCCCTATTCAACACAAAATTAAAGCTTTTTTTGAACAGAATAAAAACTGAGCGCCGGGAACATGCGGAGCTAAATTTGAAAGGGAATTCACCTCAATTCCGCAGTAATGCTTCTCATTGGGCTAGGATTGGTTTTACAACACAAACTGCGAGTTTTAGTTCGTTACCAATAATGCACGTTCAGTTTAAGTGTTTGCTGCTGATTTTAAGCACAAGAAAGGAAGGACTTCGATTTAAAAACGATTCTTTTCCTATTCCTAGGTGGCCGAACATGTCAGAGACGCACGCTTCGATGAAAGCGGGAACAGGCCGTTGGAGGAAATGGGTATGTTAGTAAAATACAGGTCTCACGGACGAGGCGATAAGCCGTTATACTGAGGAACTTTTTTTTCCTGAGATGAATGAAGGGAGAGGCATTTCTGACCTCCTCTTGTTGTTCTCTTCCATCTGTCATTTTCATTTTGTAAAGGCACTGACTATTTAGGAATATCACATAGTACTGACTTTGTAGCTCTGATGGCCAGGGTAGTTTTTGTGTGTGTTACTGTCTGTTTTTTTTCATACACATTGCTCATCAATCCTTGCCCCAAGGACTCGGCATGTGTTTTAACCTCAATACTTTCTTAGGTATTTAGGTATTTTTAGGTATTTTCATATCATATTTAAGTTCTGCGAGTGAGCGAGATTTTGTTCTTATTGCCCGAGGAGGGGGATAAAGAGATGAAAAAGGTCAAGGCAATATTGTAAGAAGGTGGTGGTTCAGCGTCAGTTGTTTTAAAATTAGGCATGAATCTTGTTCATAGTACAAAATAGCTGGCCCAGCAAGAAGTGTGAAGGGGAGGGAGCAGAGGGAACGGGAGCAAATACAATTTTCCCCGAGTCCACTCTGACCTCTGCTTGTCGGCCCGGTGGATTCCTGAAGCAAATGTAGGTATTTTTGTAAGGTTGTTTTGTTACAAATTTGTTATAATATAAATTTACCCCAAATCCACTTGAGACCTCTAAACTCTTTACATCTGCAGATCCCTTTTCTGAGGAGACGAGTCTGTAATGCCTGCGGAGCCGGAAACCCCGTCGGCCACCCCCTCGCTCTCCTACCTCGGAGGCGGCGAAAGAGGGACCTGACCACGATCGACAGATCGATTTGAACATTATTCCCTCAACGGTCGCCCACCGAAAGGGAGTTATCCGGGCATGGTGGAGTGGGCCTCGGGTCCAAATTATTATCTCAGGGTGACATTTTCTGGGGAGCTAGGCATGTTAAGGAGCAAGTGGAGTGCAACCTTTGTAGCATTCATGAACTGAGTGCCTTTTTTTTTAAGGTGGGTTACAGCATGACGCACTCTCATGGCTGTACATGCATGTGTGTAATAGAGAAAACCGTGTCAGGGCCTTGGAGCCCGAGTAACGGAACGGCCCTAGCGAGGAGCGCTTGTTGGGATCCACAGCGACAAGAATATGAGTGTACCTATAATTTTGGTGCCCTGTCTGGGACTGTCCTCACAGATGTTTGCTGTGCAAGTCAAGTAAGATTTTAATGTTGTGTGTGGGTTTTTTTTAATATATTTTTTTTTAACTAATGCTCTTAATTTCCCCCCCTCCCCTGGACTTGCCAAGGAAAACCGAAACTCTGGGAACCCCACCCGTCAGTCATCCAAGGGTCGCTTCCATCCAGACGAGAACCAGGCGACCTGCCCCCAACCACTCTCGCTGTCCATCTGGCGCCATCATGG
>NW_020454816.1:1461435-1462791 GCF_003342845.1 Nothoprocta perdicaria
TCTGCCTGGCCTCTGGACAGTGAGTTGGATTGAGAAGTGGCTGCAGAGCCCAGAGTGGATATCAGGAGTGCAGAGTCCAGTTGGTGGCCTCTGGTTAGCGTTGTGCTCTGTGGGTCAGGCCAGACCTATTCAAGTTATCATCAAGGACCTGCGTGCAGGGACAGGGTGCCTCCCTCAGGAAGTTTGTTGATGACATGAAAGTGGGAGGAGTAGCTGATGGCACAGATGACTGCGCCGCCACCCAGCGGGACCTGGACAATTGGGCGAGGATAAACCTCATGAACTTCCAGAAGGGCAAATCACAGCCCTGCAGATGGGGAGGAATAAYCTCAGGCACCAGTACAGCATAGGGGTTGACTTGCTGGAGAGCAGCTCCGTGGAGATGGTGTCCCGGCGGGCAACAAGATAACTGTGACCCAGCAGTGTGCCATGATGGGCAAGGAGGCCAGTGGGATCAAGCAGGGGCCTGGAACATCAGCCTGTGGGGAAAGGCTGAGTGGAGACATCATAAGGCTGGGTCGATACATCCATGGGGGCAACCTCTTTTCAGTGCTGGCCACCAGCAGGCCGAGAGGAAACGCGTGCCCAATGAAGTGCCCCCAAAAGTTCTGCAGGATTTGAAGGAAATTTCTTGGCAGTGAGGGTGGCAGAGCCCTGGCACAGGCTGCCCAGGGAGGCTGTGGAATCTCCTTTTCTGGAGATCTCCCAAACCCACTTGGATGCAGCCTGTGCCAGGTTCTCCTGGTGACCCTGTGTGGGCAGGGGCAGATGAGATGTCCCTGGTGGTGCCACTCTGACCATGTCAGACTTGTGCCTTTTCCACTGCTCTGCCCCTCCCTACTCAGCTCCCCTCACCACTGCTGGCCTCCCACCTTCCCCCTTCCCTCTGTTCCTCCCCATTCTCCTTGCCCGTTTGCCCCCCCCCTCCATCCCCTCTTTGTCCCTCCCTTCTGTGCCTCTCCCTTCTCCTTGCCCTTCCCTGCCCCTCTCCCTCCCCACTGTTGTCCCTCCCACCTGTGGCCCCTTCCTCCCCTCTTTGTCCCTCACCCTCTGACACTCTGTCTTCTGACCTTTCTCCTGTCCTTTCTCCTTTGCCTCACTCCTCCTCACCCACCCCTCCCACTCTGTGTTCCTCCCCCCTCCCTCTGTCCCTCCCCTTAACCATTTCTCTGTGTGTGTCGCTCCTCCTGTCCTCGCCTTTGCCCCTCACACTCCCCCTTGCCCCTCCCCTCCCTCTCCCCTTGTCATCTCCCCATTGTCCCTCCCTTGCCCTTCCCTTCCTGCTCCCCTTTGCCCCTCACCTCCTTCTCCCCTTGACCCTCCTTGCCCCTTGTCCGCTTCCCGTCCTTCCCCCTT